>NC_056737.1:432007553-432020053 GCF_019279795.1 Protopterus annectens | reverse complement strand
GCACCCCCCTTTTTGTCAAGTGATCCAAGTTTGGATCACTTGTTCCTGTAGTGTTGTGGGAAGACCTCCATTCACATATTTTCTGGCTTATTAAAAAGTTTATAAGTTAGATTACTTGGTATTTTTCACCTAGACTTGGTTTAAGGTGATTTTTTATGCTGGACCTGTTTGTGTGGAATATATATATATATATATATATATATATATATATATATATATGTATATATATATATATATATATATATATATATATATATATATTTTTTTTTTAAGGTTGTTGTTGTGTCTTTCGGCTTTTCCCGGTTAGGGGTCACCACAGCGGAGCTCCGGTCCGCTTATGATTGATAGTTGATTTTTACGTGTCGAGTTACCAGCCCTGATGCACAACCTTCAACGAAGGTACGCCCATTCACACATGTCTCCACGCAGAAGACACTCTAGCTGAGAATCGAACCGGACTGTGTCTTACTGTGAGGCGACAACGCTAAGGTACATGATTAAAAAAAGTGAGGAAGAATTTGACCGTGGGCGATTACTGCTACTATTCAGACTATGGCCAGAGGTCCCAAAAGAGTGAGAGGAAGACTGCTGCAGCTTGTATACGAAGAGTAAGATGGACTCATGAGGACAGGAACTAGCTAAAGGAAAACAACAAACTGCAAAAACAACAGGTAGTGATGGTGAAGTAAACAGAAAAAGTGGCAAGATACGTATAGTGAAAGGGACAAAGAGAATTTTAAGGCCATGTTGTGTGGAGAACTGGAGATCCTTAAATAGTCCTTAAACAGATGGAAAGGTACCTCCTCCTTGCAATGGCTGAGATGTTCCATAAAAGATAATAATAGTCTGTTCTCATACAGTATAGCATAGGAGCATTGACTAATATCAAATCTTTGGTAACTGCAATATTATTTGACCTTAATACCCATCTTTCCTCAAAATTGTTTCAGTGAGGTAAATCATACAAAAATATGTTTCTAGTCAGTTCCAAATTCTAATTTACATGTATGACAAACCATTGCATGTTTTTGCTCATTTTAGCAATTCTAACAAAGATATGAAAAGCTCTATACAAATGTTTCCAGGTAAACATTTTCCAATATTGAGCAAGCCAGATTCTTCTCAGAGATTTTAATATTAGACTTTTATTGTTCTCTGACACATTATAATAGTTTTAACAATAAAGTTCCAGCAGATATAATTTATTTTTCCCTTATACATTATAATAAATTGATTTATATGTTTATTGTATGTGATCTGACATAAACATTCCAATTAACTGGAAATGTTTGTATGTAAAAGTTTCCTAACCTACAAAGCATTTCTTGAATCTTTCTGCTAATTTCTTCAGCATATAGAGTTTTATATCTCACTGTATAGAATATATTTTTCATAGTAGAATACATTTTTTTCCAAGAAGAAAACCTAAATGACAAACAGCAAAGTGAATTGTTGAATGGTACCAAAAAAAAGAAGAAGAAATGGATTTGCCCTTATTTTAAGTAAAAGGGTGACAAAATCATTGTTCAGTTACAAACCAAACAATGGTAAAAATAATCACAATCAGACTACAAGGTAAGCCAAGCCATTCAGCATTACAGTGATATAAGTTTATGTTCAAATTATATATGCTGTAGAGAAGGACACTGAGGATCTGCAACAACAAAAGATGTTACATTCCTTTATCAGTGGTAACTGTAATGCTAAAGTACAACTGCAATAAGAGGCAGGTTTGGTCTTGAAATATGTGATGAAGTGGGACATAAACTAGTAGATATCTGCAGAGATAATTCAGTGGCCTTAAACAAGTTCTTTTTCAACAGCCTAATAGACAGTTTGACACGTGGTTATCACCAGATGGTAAATACTGAAATCAAATTGACTATATTCTTTGCAGCCAGAGACAGACAAGTTCTTAAAAGTCAGCAAAAAGAAAGACCTGAACCTGACTGTGGCTCAGACCATCAGCTTCCTACTGCAAATTTTAGAATTAAAAAAAAAAGAAAAAAGAAAAGCATCTAGGCGAGTGAAATACAAACTCAGCAATATTCCTAATGAATATGTAGCACAGTTGAATAATAGATTAAAGGGATTAGGCCAGAGGTGGAATCAGAAATAGTCTATATATATAGAAAGAAGATTAAGAAGGAAACTGGATGTCTGTGAAGGTTTTAGAAGTTACTGAGGGAGGAAGGATGGAGGGAAGAAAGGAAGGAAGGAAGGAAGGAAGGAAGGAAGGAAGGTAGGAAGGAAGGAAGGAAGTAATGAAGGAAGGTAGGAAGGAAGGTAGGAAGGAAGGTAGGAAGGAAGGAAGGGAGGAAGGAAGGAAGGAAGGAAGGAAGGAAGGAAGGTAGGAAGGAAGGAAGGAAGGAAGGAAGGAAGGAAGGAAGGAAGGAAGGAAGGAAGGAAGGAAGGAAGGAAGGAAGGAAGAAGAACAATATACAATGGTGACAGAGAAAAATATGTCAAACTGAATGCTGAACTTCAGAGACTAGCAAGGAGAGGTAAGGGTGCATATTTAAATGAGGAGTGCAAAGAATGGGAAATAGAATAGGAAAAGAAAGAGATCTTTTCAAGAAGACTGCTACTATTAAGGAAAAGGCAAAGGTAAAAATGGACATGAGAAAAGACAAAGATGGGAGGGATCTAGCATAAGTAGAAGATGTTAAGAAGAGGTAGAAGGACTGCACAAAAAATGTATAAGATGGACCCTGGCACCACTGATATATATGATGCCATGTTCTCTGATCCAGAAACATGTATCCTGGGGAGTGAAATTAAATGGACCTTAGAAAGCCTTGCTAATAAAAAGGCCACAGGAAATGAGGGAAATCCTGCAGAATTGTTTAAAATCCTGATACTGTTACCATGTTGCTTGGAATTTGCCAGGACATTTGGAAAATAGAACAGTGGCCATT
Source organism: Protopterus annectens (assembly GCF_019279795.1). Lineage (NCBI taxonomy): Eukaryota > Metazoa > Chordata > Ceratodontiformes > Protopteridae > Protopterus > Protopterus annectens. The sequence continues at coordinate 432,017,135 of NC_056737.1, read as the reverse complement.
AGATTGGAATAAGTCATTTTTTACTCTAATCCTTAAAAAGGCAACACTTAAGAGTGGTCAACTTACTAAAAATTTGCACTTGTTTTACATGCTAGCAAGATAATTTTCAAGATTCCGCAAGCTAGACTCCAATAATATATGGACAAAAAAAAAAAAAACTGCCAGATGGAAAAGCTGGTTTTAGGAGGTGCAGAGGCGTCAGAAACCAAATGGCCAGCATCTGCTCAAGAATACAGAAATGAAGGGAGTTATAAAAAATATTTACTTCTGTTTCATTGACTACTGTAAAATCTTTCACTGTGTGGACCCTAACAAACTGTGGCTCATTCACAGAGAAATTGAGATACTTGGTTCCCTTATTTGCCTCCTGTGGAACTGGTATGCAGAACAAGAATCAATAACAATGATACAGAATAGCCAAATGGTCCAAAATTGGGAAGGGAATATGACAAGGTTGTGTATTGCCACCTGACTTATCCTATACTGAATATATAGACTGAAATGTTGGGTTAGATGAATCAGTTGCTGGAATCAAAGTTGCTAGAAGAATATTAACAAACACAGATATGGAGATAATACCACTCTGACGGTTAAAAGTGGAGAAGAGTTGAAGTGATTATTGATAAAGGTGAAAGAAGAAAGTGCAAAATATGACTTGTTGCTCAACATTAAAAAGCTAAAATTCTGTCATCTAGTCCTATCAGATAGTTGCAATACATCTGGAAGATATGCAGGTCGTGGCAGATTTTATTTTCATGGGCTCAAATATCATGGCAGATGGGGATTGCAGCCTTGAAATTAAAAGACACTCAGTTTTTGGAAGGAGAGCTATGGTAAATCTGGATAAGATTTTAAACAAAGATACTACACTGTGTTCTTAGGTCATGTAGCCAAACCTATGTTTTTCCTGCAATAACATGGACTACAAGTAAGGCTGGGTACTGGAAAATCAATGCTTTTGAACTGTTATCCTTTGAGAATTCTGTGGACTGCAATAAAATCAAATCAGTCAATAAGTAATGAAGTAAATACAGACTTCTCGCTGGAAGGTCTGATTGTAAAACTGAAACTGAAATGCTTTGGCTGCATAAAGTGAAGAAAAGATTCACTACAAAACACAATGATGCTGGAAAATATTTAAAAGAAAAGGAGTGGCAGAGGCTGAGGCAGACAACATTACTGAAATAATCAATATGAATTTTCAAGAACGTAAACAGTTTTTGACAGACAGGCCTGGTGTGCTAAAGTGTTTCAGCTCATGAAGAATCAGTCTTGACTAAATGACTAAACAAGAGCAGTGAGATACCAGTCTGAACATTTTTTTTGTTTTTTTTTTTTTACAGTCAGGAAAATTACATCTATCTTTGTTCCAAAGCATTTTGGAAATTACGAAGATTTCCCATGAAAGGTAACTACCATTTCTGGACTGAGTAGCTAAGGTAATTTCAACACTTTTCAGTTATCACCAAGCAAAATCAGAACTAATTCCAAAAGTATTTCTTCAGCTCACAGAGCACATCAGAAAGTCACTGGCCTGAACAGAGACAGCAGGAAGCAACATGCAGGACAGGCTGTGGGGACAGAACAACCTACCCTAGCCACAAAAGCACAAATAAACTAGTATATTCCATATCCTCAAGTATGCAGACCTTCCTATAAAAATACTAGTCAAAGCCTAAAATAAGTACTCACAAACCTATATTAAGATCTGCTTAATAAACAGCATTTCCTGAACATAGGAAGACAGTAAATCACATCTGGCACATGGAAATATTAATCACAGATATTGCGTCATAAAAATCATACATTTTCAAGAGGCAACATTTTGAGTTATAATATTAGAAACAATTAAAATGGTATACTCAAGAATAAAATGATTCAGTAAAATTTTATAAGAGTAAAATGATTCAGTAAAATGTTATACCAAAGAGCAAAATTATTCAGTGTGAGATTTGGGCAGACTAAAGAGGATTTGCGTTCCTGTTAAAATCTTTTGGCAATTTCTTTGTAATGTATTAACTAATATTATTCTAGAAAAAAAGATGGGGGATGTGTATGAAACAGCTAACAGATGCTGCAATTAACATGTCCCAGAAAAAAAAATGAGTAAGACAAAACACATCATTCATCTTTAATATTTATAACTGGGACAGCACACAAACATGACAGGTCCTTAGTATTTTTGTATTTTGGTTTAATGTATGTTTCATGAGAATAGTCTCTAGTATTTCTACAACACTGTTTTTTCCAGGAGCATTCCATGATTTTTTTTCCATGTCCAAGCAGCATATTAATAGATTGGTTTGAATGGTTTGAAACATGGTTTAAGAGAGCTTTGTCTCCACACATCTCAGCACTCTGCCCTCCCTAGTACCCCAGATAGAGTCTCCTCATACCCTTTTGTCCCACGTACTCAACTAGTCCTTCTCTATGCTCTTCTAATGTTTGTAATTGCTGTCATCAATCAATATTTGTCCCTTTGCCCCCATCCTGTTTTTGACCTTTGTATTAGAAGGCACTGGAAAACATGAGTGCAGTTTGATTTAAGTGCAATAAACTGATGTTTAGTCCACATCAGGAAGTGAAATGAATGGTATCAAGCAAGGAATTTCTGTGTGTCATTCATTTCAGCAACAAAATGTATAGGTTCGTAGGTCTGATGATTTGATTGTCAAGCTTATCATTCAAAAAGCATGCAGCTTGATTGGGAGCGAAAACTGTGTCTGCCAGTAAATCGAATATTGAAAAAAAAAAACATAACCATGTAAAATAGATACCTAAAAACAAACACCCCAGTGGTAAGATATACAGAAAATAAGCTGCTGGCACAGTCTTAGGGTTAGGGATAGGGTTATGGTTAGCATTACGATTAGGGCTACATTTAGTCTTAAGTTTAGGTTACAACACATCAATAAGGGTGGCCCAGGCTATTTTGCCACTCCATGATAATACCATGAAAAAGTCAGTGTTTTTGTCAATTGTACTTAAGGATTATTAAAAAAAAACAACCAATAGACTGGTTTTGTTTACTTCAGATGTCCTTTCTGAGGAACTTATATCAAAATATAACTTCTGTTATATTTTCTTTTGACAATACATATTTAAAGCCAAGCTTGTCAAACAAATAACTGCCTTCTTTTGTCATATTCTATGCAACTTTTTTATTTTGTGATATTCTTTGATTGACATCTGTAATAAAACTTGCCCTATATGAACTATGCACCAATTCAGGCTAGGGTAGGTGATTACTGTACTGAAATCAAAGGCTCCCAATTGAAATCTCAAGACTCACTTTGCTGAATCCAAGATACCAAAAAAAAGACCAAAAACACTGGAGAAGAGTGAAAAATGAACATTGCTTTTCTCTTTTAAATTTGTTTTTCACACTAGGGGCAAGTGCCTGAATCCCCAAAGTCAAACTGCAATTATTTTCTAGTTCTAATGCAAAGGTCAACAAAAGGGCAGCAAAAGGATAGATATTAACTTGTGACAGCAAGTTGTTTATAACTTATAAAGGTTGGTTGGAGTCTGGCAAGGTAATTTAGAAGACGAAAATTAAAATATAAATGATTTATTAAAACAAAGTTGTAATGGGTTTTGTTTCTGCGTGTGGGTGTTTTTGTATTTAGGCGTCTCTTGTTTTGTAGCACCTTCTCTATAAACAGTACAACTTTTTCTTGTATTCAGAGACTCAAGTCAGAATTTCACTGCATGGTCTAAGGACAAGGCTTGGGGTGGTCCATGTGATGATGTGAGGTATTGCCAGCTATGCCAATAGAGGTTGGGCAGTTGATGTTGAACATATGCCAGCATAGTTAACTGGAGTTTTGTAAAGAATTATATGCCATTTGTAAACTGATTTGTACAGGTGCTTATGTTGAAAATGTATTTGTAAAGTTGCTTGTATTAAAAACTATATACCAACAGTGGGTCCTGCTGGACAGAAAAGATATACATGTGTATGTCAGAATGCATGGTAACTGTTGAAATTATTATATTATAACGGGATACTGGAAGAGAAGAGGGTAATCTAGGTCCAGCTAACTTTGAAAAATAGTCTGAAATTAAATTATCTTGTTTAGGCTATAAAGATTTTATCTCACAGGTCTGATTGCAGCCGGAGACAAAATGTCTGTAAAAACCAGGACTAGGAATCTTACTGTATTGTCCTTAGGATCATAGGATCATAGGAGGTTACTAGACTAATGGCCCTGGGGCCCTTACAAGTTTAGCCAGGAATTTATTCCCAAAAAATAAACCTCAATCAGCACCTGTCACCCCTGTCAGTGAGGGACATAGGTGGAACCCCTGGGACAGATTTGTGTTTTCCCATTCACTCATCAAGGTTGCACTTGAAGAGGGTCAGCAATGTACTTTGTTTGATGTGTATGGGGAGTCTATACCAGAAATGGTGCAACCTCTGGGAGACAATCCTGTCTCTCCAGCAGGTTTTGTTAATGTCTCATATAAGATTTAGGCCTTTCAATCTGACAATGTGTGAGGAGTTAGACTTATGGATATGGACCATCTCTAGTAGGGCAGGGTCTGAGATTGCCTTGTAGGCAAGACACGGATCACCTCTGAGCAATCTGTATGATACCGAGTAAAGTGATAGTGATTTGAGCCTGTCCACAAAGGACAGGTGTTGGCGACCATGGATTCTCTTTGTGAGGTATTTCTGTGGCCTTTCCAGTTAGTGCAGGTGTTTAGAGAGGTACATACTAACTGGGGAGTTGTGCACAATTATTGGCCTAATGAGGGAGGAGTAGAGAGGTAATAACCTTTTTTTCTGGATGCAATCATTTTACTTATGAGACGAACCAAGTAAAAGAAATTTCTGACCACTGGTATTACATGATGGTCGAATGTGAGATTGTTGTCAACCTGTGTACCCAGGTATCTCACCACAGGTTATGTGCTTAGAGGGTTGCTGTTGATGTGCTAAACAGTAGGGGTCATGTTTTTGCCAAATGGCATGATAATACATATTTTTGTATTTAACTTAAGGCCATGACATTGGCACCAGTCATTTGTTGCTGGGAGACCCTCTTCTAGTATGTTAACATCATTTGGGGAGTGAATGACAGCACCAAACTTACAGTCGTCCACAAACTTGGTCAGCCACAGGCCTTTTGTGTTTGTCTGGACCTCTGAGAAGTAGACGCCAAACAGGAGGGGTTTCAGGACAGATCCTTGGGGAACACCACTAGTGACATGTCTGCTGTTGGAGGTGGAGGCACCTATTTTGACCTTGTGGATCCTATTGGTGAGCCAGTTGGGAACCCACTTGACGAGATAGGGATTTATGCCAAGTTGTGTTAGTTTCGATGATGCCCAAGTAGGGGATTGTGTCAGTGGCTTTGGCCAAGTTAAGGTAAGATGTATGTATTGACTTTTCCTCATCCAGGCCCTTGGTGACAGTCTCAAAAACAGTCAACCAGGGTCAGCAGGCAAGATCTGCCCTTGATGAATCTGAACTGGGTGGGATCACGTGCTTGGGGATTGCTATGTCCTTGTTTATGAGGTCTATAATAATATGCTCCATGGCCTTGTAGATTAGACTTGTCAAACTAATGGGGTCAGTAGTGGTACCACCTTTGTGCAAGGGGATGACAATGGCAGTTCTCCACTCTGCTGGAATGAAGCCTGTGCTTAGGCTATGGTTAAATATGGTGCTCAATGGTGAGGCTAGTTCTTGCTGGAGATGGTGCAGACTACAGCCTGGGATACTATCAGATCTCATGGAAGCTGTGTTATTTGCTTTGGATGGGGGGGTGAACTCATTGCTACCCTGGAAGGGTGGAAGTTTTTTAGATGGCTTGATAGCTTCCAGATGCTATAACACATCTTAGCAAAGCTCTATGTGTATGTATTATGACACATATGTGCCAGATTCTTGTTCAGTTTCCAGTAAAGGGGGGTACTGTGGGTTTCAGAAGTCAGGTGACGAGATGTATGTGATGCTATTCTGTAATCCAGCACTGAAATTATGTTTTAATACTAGATGAGACAGAAGTCTCAGGGCAGTCTATTTGTGAAGAAAAAGCACAGCAAACACAGAAATCCAAAGATCAGTCTGTTTGTGAAACCTAACAAAGAAGGACCACTCACCCACTTCATCTTGTCTTGCTCTAGTAAGTGAACTAGGGGACAGTTATTCTTTAGATCAGTCAGGAAAATATAGCGAGATTAGTTTTTTCTGTATCTCTGTGAATCTTTCCATCTGTGTTATTTATAACATTTCCTGTGGTTGAAACTCTGTTGTTTATTGCAAATAGATATTTAGTATTTTCATGTTCTTTTATTATTTATTATTAAATTAAATGTTTCATTGTTGTTGGTGTTTAGAGAATATTTTATCCTTTGAGAGTACTTATATTTATTTGGTGACACTGTGGTTGATCTTGAAAGCCTTGCTGCATTGGTCAAACACTACCATTTGTATTAGTATTCATTTTACTCATTGTAATTGGGTACCCTTGTAAGAGCCTTAGAGTTGCTGGCTTTGGAGTGTTATGGTGGCAGTATCTACCTTATAGTTTGGGCAGAGGGGGCATAGCTGGTAAATTAGTGCCAGCCTTTCCCAGGTGTGTGTGTGTGTGTGTGTGTGTGTGTGTGTGTGTGTGTGTGTGTGTGTGTGTGTGTGTGTGTAAATCAAATCTCAGAGTGTGCATGTCAGCTACTTGGAGCAGGGACATAGAGCACAAGTTTCACAGACAAGGTGGTAGAGAACTTGGCTTGGAACACTTGACTGAGAACTCAACTCTACAGCTGTGGTCAGTGTGGAGTCTTATTTAGGGCCTGGTGAGAGAGAGGGAAACCCAGCCCCAAGATGGGAGTGTGTACCATGAGTGCTCTTAAGGGAAATTGTGCTTGGTCCAGTAAGCTGCATCTGGAAATACTGTGTGTATCCATTTTTTTTTCCAAGTGAACGTCCCTCACCAGTATCCATGTTGAGGACTGAGATGCCTTGATTACTGGCCCAGAGCAGGGATGTCACAGTCCCCTCATGAAATGTGCTTTGTGATTATATTTGTGTCAGAACCTCTGCATGACTAAACCGCAAATGACCATGAAGAAGTAGTAAACTGTGGGTTTCTTGTCAGATAAAGGAATGACCACACCATGAAACAGCATTACTTGTAATTTCTATAAGACTGGCTCTTGTCTAGGTTGGCTTTATTTTATGTGGCTCTTATGCAGGAGTGGGTAGGAACTAGTAGGGGTTGGAGTTGTTAGTCATTTATTTATTTTTAGAAGGTGATTCTTAGAATGACATAAGAATTCATATACATCCATGTCTCAAATGCCTTCCAAAACATTCAGCCCTCTGTGCTATGATAATGGTGTACATTATGTGCTAGTCAAGCACTCACTGTCCCTGACCCTAAAAGAAAAAGTGGATGGACAGTCCTTTAAACTTTTTATCATCCTTTTATGCTTCATTATTCCTAGCAAGAACCATGAAGTAATGCCCCATCCTGTGCGTATTATATATGGTCAATAATGTAAGGAATCTTGTATATCAATGTTATTTAATCTGCAAACCACTCATGGTATGTTTTTATTATTTTCTTACATGCACAACAAAGTTGTTTGTGCTGTTTTTTTCAGTGCATACACAAGATTTAGTCTTCAGATTGAAAAGGTGACATCAACTCTGGAAGTGCATATTTCTGAAAATGTTTCCACTAACATAAACATGAACTTCTGAAATTAAAGTACATTGCACAGTTTTGGGCACTCACTTGTAATGTAAACACATACGTTATAATCAATATGAGTTTGTACATTTTTGCCTCCAAATATCTTCCATTTAGAAACTGGTATAAATGTTCTGCATCTCTGTTGAGAGGTAAATATGACAAACAGAAACCAGGAGAAATGCCACTGGTGCTGTATTTTTACAAAGGGCATCAGGTATATCACATTACACACTGAAAGAAGAAAATATTTGCATGGTAGTTTGCTTTGTGGCTCCCTAAAACAATGTTAACATAGTTCCTTCACTCACCTTAGTAATGACAAATGTTTTATATTTCTTTTTCTTCTTTGACTTTTAATTTCAGTTTCAGTGTATTAATGTTTTCATTAAGGCTTACAAAATGATACACAGCAACAGTATTGTAGTATGCTAATCCTGTGCATTAAGCTATTTTTTATTCTTGGATCAATAACTTATTGAAAATGTAGTTATTCTGATACTTGAGAAACTTTGTTGTCATGGCTGCCATTCTGTACTGGAACAGCTGTGAGGCCAGACCTTATACTTCCTAAACTACATTTCCTTGTCAACAAATAATTATTTTAACCCTTGGGAATCTATACAGTTTCTTAATATTACTTCTGCTGCTTAACTATTCCCTATAAATGTGGGGTTCTTTACATTGTTGTTAATGAAACTGCACTGCATATCATAAAGTAACATCTCACATTTTAAAATTTGGTAAAAATAGGTTAATTGTGGCACAAATCCTCTTCCACTCAGCTTTAAACCTCTGTAACTACAGAATGCTTTTTTCTTTACACTGAATTCAGAAAACACATTTCCATTGAACTAATTAAGGCAGTTACATTTACACTGTTGAAGTAAGTGATGTGGTATATTTATATGTGCAGATGTAACTAACAGGAAACCAATGTTTTCAAATAATAAAGCATTAATGAAATTCGGACTTTCAGAAGAGTACCTGAAGACTTGCACTGTGTATGAAAGGAAATTGAAGTTAACAAGTGAATCGAGCCTTACAGCCACCTCCTAAAATGGAAACAAGTAACATTTGCAGCATGTGAACATTTTGTCTTTGATTATTCATGTGACTTACTATAGCTGATTCCAAAGTAATTTATTTTTAGTGCTCTGTTTCTCTCACCATGTGTGTGGAGCTGTTACATTTAAGCAATATTAATTGAGAAAACTATTGCCTTTTAATTGGAGACTTCATTAGCTATGTTACTTTACTTAACCTTTCTGAGCATTACACTAATTACAAAATTAACTCATTACTGTATCTTGACATAGAGACTCCCCAAACAGCAGAGAAGGAAAGCTACACAGCTGAAGATAGGATCCTACTCGTTGTAGCCTGGAACTGTGAGTCCCAGAAAATCAAAACAGGAAGGTCATAAGCTTACTATAGTCAATATTTCATTCAGTGACGTCTGATTAGGTCTCATGTTGACTGAACTATGGAGCAAAAGAAGATTGAGAAAGCAGGATTTACTGTTGTTTTCTATCTTCTTGCTCTTTTTGGAGTTAGAGGTTGGGACAGTATAAACTTGTTCCCATATTGAGAGGTACATGGGAGCTTGCCCCTTGCATAAAAAATTGTTTTCACATCTTTTGTTATTTCATGAGTATTGCTGTTTTTGAGAGTGAACCTCCTGAGGCTTTGGGTGTTTTATTTTAGATTAGTTGCATATCAACCAAATGACATGTGAATAATCATAGTAAGCCTGTGGTGAAGGGAATCGTTCCATGACAAAAATATAGGTAATTAACTCATTCACTCCAATGGAGCTCAGGAAGTTTGCACTGTAACTTCCAATGGGTGAAACCTAAGCCTTTTGACAGAATCAAAT
>NC_056737.1:431915053-432002553 GCF_019279795.1 Protopterus annectens | reverse complement strand
TGAGCATATTGTTTTAAAATCTTTTTGCTAATATTCTGCTATCATTTCTAAGGAAACAATGCACAAAACTTTCTTTCATGTATAACAGACATAGCTGTACATGCATCAGTTTCTATATCTACTTTATTATTTGTAATAAATGATGCAAACAATTATGTTAGTTTTACTTATCAGTGAGCAGTGAGTTTCTGTTAAATTAGCACACTGCAATAACGATACACACTTAACCGTTTTTATTTTGGAGATTTCTATTTCTTATGTTCTGAAGTTAAATCCCTCCCCACCAGTTTATCTGAGTTCAGTACAGCAGCAAAACATTTTAGTGTAATTAAAAAAAAAAACATTTAAACCGAAATAAAAGATGGCTCTTCACTGTTTAGAATGTGAGGGATTTAAGAGATTAGCCATTTGGGAATAAATGAGTCATAAGATTCATACTGAACTTTCTGTAATAACTGAAAGCCACCATACACACACACACACGCACACACACACACACACACACACACACACACACATATATATATATATATATATATATATATATATATATACACACACACACACACACACACACACACACACACACACACACACACACACACACACACATTTTTTTGTTTTTGGGGGGGTTATGTAATGGAACCATTGTGGCAAGACATATTACAGCATTTTATCAAAGTCTGATACAGTGTACATATTGTATAAAAAGAAAATAAACATAAGAGTAAGTAATTGAAAGTCTACATATACATTGTAGCATTTGCAAGATCAACAAACCTCAATAAGGATAAATTTGTAAAGCTGAGCTCTGTTGTCTGACTTATACTGTTAACTTGATGGCTATATCAATGGTATCAAAAAACAAATACATTGTGCATCATATAGGGTGAGGTGACTTGTGCCTAGCCTCCAGGCTGTCTTTGGGCCTGCCCTTATGGGAATACTGCACATCCACAAATTAGCTATAGCTGATGACATCAGCAGAGGCTGGTAAGAGGAAGATGGTAAAAGCAGTGTCCCACATGTTGATGTAAAATGCACTCTGTAATGACAAGCAAGAGCACAAATGCAGACACACACACACACACACACACACACACACACACACACACACACACACACACACACACACACACACACACACACACACACACATGCACCTCAGATGACTGCAGTGAGAACAGAACCCCTACCTAAGTACACCAACTAGAAAACTTTGTATTTAAGGCAATTGTCACAGCTCAAGTCTAACTTGGAGAGTGCCAGACAACACTTTATAGCTGATGATATCAGCAGAGTCTGGTGAGGAGAAACTGCTAATGGCAGTGTCCCACATGCTGGTGTAAAGTGCACTCTGTAATGTGAAGCAAGGGCACACACACACACACACACACACACACACACACACACACACACACACACACACACACACACACACATGCACCAATTGACTGCAGTTAGAACACAACCCTTACCTATCTAAGTAAACTGACTAGAGAACCCTGTATTTAAGGCAAGTGCCACAGCTCAAGTCTGACTTGGAGATTGTCAGACAACACTTTATAGCTGATGACATCAGCAGTGTCTGGTGAGGAGAAATGCTAATACCAGTGTCCCACATGCTGGTGTAAAATGCACTCTGTAATGTCAAGCAAGGGCACAAACACACAAACACCCCAGTTGACTGCAGTGAGAACAGAACCACTACCTATATATGTAGACAGATTAGAGAGCTCAGTAATTTAAGCAAGTACCACAGCCCAAGTCTGACTCTTATAAGGCTGCAGGACAACTTCTGGTGGATGACAACAGCACTGTATGCTGGAGAGAAGATGTGTGGAGACTTCCATGAAATGGATGTATATGCATGTACAACTGTCAAGATATTTCATTTTCTGCAAGTTGCCAGATTAATAAGTATGCAATGTGTAGTATGTGGTGGTTGTGTTCCAATATGCAGGTATACTCTAAGAGCTAGCTTTCCAAAATATATGCAAACAGGTGTGCACATTACTACAAATATTTGAAAATCTGAATGTGTATTGTCATTCTAAAGATCTGCATAGTATGTAACACAACATTTCTTATTAATTTATGTAGTGTAGGTGATATATTTGTGAACAAATACTAAGAGACCAGGGCTACAGTGCATAGGGGAGGTAAGACATGGCTACATTTTAAATAGATGACATTTTCTTAGATAGGGCCTTCATTTTTTGTGTATTTCCACATGTAGTTTCATGGCATGAAGACTAAATGGACAGTAAACAAAGGTAATACATGATATGATTCTGAGCAGCAGATTTGCTCGATGGTTGGCAAAGTGTTTGTGCATGAGAGATGCACATTTCTACTGCTTTCCCTGTTTGTGCACAGTTAAGCAGTGCAGAAATGTGAGCTTCATTGCTAAATTTATGAGAGTTAGTACTGAATGTATGAAACACACCTGCTGCTTAGCTGACTCTGTGGCAGCAGGTGTACATGCACTGACACATTTCTTTTTGAGCCCAAATGATACTGGGTTGGAATCTAGGTGTATGTAACAGTTTTAAATAAACAGTGAAAATGCAATGAAATTATTCTTTATACCGGATTCACTATGTGTTACTTTGTGTTGATGTAGCGCAGCATATTTAAGCAGCATTGCACAGAGGTAGCTATATCATTGAAGAGCCATGCACCTTCCCTTGGCATTGGTGTGCAATGCCAAACTCTGCACAAATATGGAGCCAAAAATTGATGAGCTCCATTGATTTTTTGGTACTTATATGGGTGATTCTATTTTTTGACCAGATTATAGGTGTTAAAATGGTGTAGATAGGAAAGTGGTGAAATGGGAAGCAAGCAGGGGGAATAACAAAGAGAAAGAAATACAGGAATCTACAAGAGGGAGGTAGGAAAGTACCATAGCTATCCATTTCTTTAACAGTGTAAACTGAAAATATGTACAGACTATTAGCTCAATTTGGAATGCCACCTCCACAAAGAAGGGTGACAACAACACAATCATGTTGTGTAGCAATTTGGACCAAATCAAGTGTGTCAAGAAGATGTGTGCAAAATGGAGAGCTATGTATGGGATGATTTTTTTTTGTGGGACAGCTGCCCATTTTTTTTTATTTCAGTAAGAGAGGAATGTTGGATAAGGGACATTGGTATTTCTGGGCCAGGTAAGTTGGGTAGGGGAGGAAGCAAATGCAAACATACCAAACAAACAAGACAATACAAAGGGATGGTGAGGGGCACAGAAGATTGGGGGAGACCATGACTGAGGTGAGGGAGGGGACAATGCAAGCACATGCCCATCAAACATGGAGACAGTGAGAATCTAGTCCTTGCCCACAGGACTGTCATTACTGTCCCCTCACTCCATTGGATGCTGGAGTGCTTGACATCTTCTCCTCCTATGGACCATGAAAGAGAACAGCCTCTCCATCCTGTGTAGGAGTACACCAATAGTGCTATTCACAATCCTATGCACCAACCCTTGCATCTCCTAGGGTGTGATGAAATCCCCACCTCTGCCACTACTCCCAGAGGGTACTTGCTAGGAATGGCTTTCTGAGGGTGTAGGTAGTGCAGGAGCAGCATAGGCAGTGTTGCCAGGTTGGGTCCCAGATGTGCTGGGCATTGGTGCTAGAGCCAGTGTTGTGGAGGCAAGATGACTCACTGAAGATGGCCTACCTTGCTGTACTGTAAAGCATTTAGTGATTTATTACAGATGGATGACATAAGACATTTTGACAACACATAACAGAAAATTAAAAAAAAGAGATAAGGGTTGGTGTAAGAGAAAAAGAGAGATAAAATTAGTACCATAATATGTGATATACAATGCACTATCATAATTATACAACTATTTTATCTCAACTATTATATTTAAGTATATGTTCTAACAACTGCAAACGATAATTATAGATTGCTCAAAGTAATCCTTGCAATGTGCATACATTTCACACATGCGTGGTCCAAGAATACTGATTACAGTTAACAACAGGATATTTATACCACTTGTATAGAGTTTAATTTGTGTAATATTATTAAAGAAATGCAGCATTGCATAGTTGCTAATTCTAGCATTTGAAACCACAGCCTTTGACTACAATCTTACAATTGACTCCAAAGTTGGTTTGTGCTACAGACGTATGCATGCATACTTACTTTTACAGTTAGGGTATGCATGCACACTTTGCTACTACTGCATAGAAAACAACAAAAAAACTATCAGTAACTTTTAAAGCTATAGTAATACTTCTCTTGTGCTGCATACATACCATTTGTTTCCTTCTGTCTCTCCAGATGATCAGCATGAGCCTGATGATTCAACTCAGTTTCAGCATTAGCTGTGAAAAGAAAAGAAAGGAACAGAAGAGCATTATGCATAGCAGTCCTCCTTATATTTAGCTGTCTATGTATTAAAAACTCTCTTTATTAGCATACTTACACAACTGTGGGATGTCACCAGTTTGAAACTTAGTCAACAACTGGTTGCGTGTATCCATCTTAGCCTTTGTGCCACTTGATGGATATTTAGGGCCATCATGGAGCCACAGGCACATTCCTATAGGTCTTCCAGATAAATGGTTAGGGTTGTAGATTTAGCACAGGCTGACATGCATGACTGCCACCACTGTGTTGCTGATTCAATGGATCAGATGAATGGCACGTTGGAATGGGCGGTGTCTGTGATGGAATGTCTGGTAGGAGGGCAACGACATCCTCATGGGCGTAAGTCAGCCATATCATCTGCTGTTAGCCAACATGGCCATGCCCGATCATGCTGCCATAGTGGTATTATTTCCACTGCTCTGTCAGTGGTAGAGATGTCCACACCCAAATGTGACAGACCATGGGGTTGTGGTCCTGGGCATCCTCATGAGGGGAGCTTGTCCAGCAGACATCACTCACATTTAGGTAGGAGCAGTGCATCTGTCCATGGACATGGAGGTGCCAGTGCAACTTCTGGCAGAGGCAGTTCTTGTGGTCTAGTATGACACAGATGAACTGCCACCTCATGCACAGCTCACACCTGTCCTACATACCAAGATGTAGAACTAGCACAGAGCTTTGCTGTGTTCCTGTAGACACTCACATACCAATTTCACCTGGAGGACCCATGCAGACAAACACACAACAGTTACATGGTTCAGCCATGATGCTTAAAGTTCATTTTGTCTACTTGGCCATTTGTTACTTTGTGTGCCTGCTTCCTTCTTACTCATACACACTCACTGACCTTTTGTGTCAGCCTAGGCTTCCTGCACCCCCCGCCACAGCCCTGTGCAAGTGATGATAACTGTGCCACATTCTTGTTGTTTTTCTGGGCACAGATGCACGAGCACTCTTGTGTATGTGAGTGTTTTTGTGTGCTCAGATGCATGTGTATGCATGTGTATGTGTGTGTTTGTGTGTGTGTCTGTGTGTGTGTATGTATGTGTTTGCATATGTCTAAATGTGCACAGATGGATCTAATTTATATAATCATAAAACCATGTACTTCAAATTCAGAATGTCGAGACCACTTTATCAAAATGGAATATTATCGAACACCTGGCATATCACAATTTCACTCCAGGAAACTAACCACTGGGCCACCATAGTGAACTTTCTCTTTTCTCTGCTACAGTGCAGTCTCGGAGTTGGTATATCTAGTTGTGGGGGTGGGGGGTCCAGCCCCCCACAATGGAGGAGTTGGGGGGCAAAGTCCCCCACATGGGTGGGTTCGATTTGCTTCAGTCTGTTTTTTCACCATGGTGGCCCAGTGGTTATTTTCCCAGAGTGAAATTGCAATGTTCCTGGTGTTTGATAATATTCCATTTCGATAAAGTGGTATTGACATTCTGAATTTTGAGTAAGTGGTTTTACAATTATATAAAGTAAATCCACACAGATGCATAAGCATGTGTGTGTTTGTGTTAGTGTGTGCGCGTGTGTGTGTGTGTGTGTGTGTGTGTGTGTGTGTGTGTGTGTGTGTGTGTGTGTCCGTGCAGGCTCCACAGTAACCTTGAATAGTATAAAACGTGCATCTGAAAGTCAGCAAATGAATCAGTGAAAATTAAAAAAAGATAAAATTAAATAGCTTTATTAATACATACAGTGCACATATTAATGTATGTGAGAGTAAAATATGTGTGATACATAGCAAAAACAATGCTTAAATTTACACACTAAATTACATGTATTATATAATTTGTGCTTGACTAGTTGCAAAATGTATTATTCTTCACAAACTTTGATGATGTCTCTATACCATAAGTAAAGCTTGCAGCTGGACCCTGAAGTCTAGCCTGTCTGCAGTTAAGGACCAACAGGCAACAATCACAGAAGAAACTGTTTGAATACTTTTAGTATAGCCTGTCAACATCTGAGGGGTATGTAGGAGCAAAAAAGAATGGTTGCTGTCATGAGACTGAAGTTGTGAAAATGCAATATGTTACATAGCAGAGTGACTTCTCATGAAGTCACCTTTGTAGGTGGGTAATAGTCACTGTAGTTTAGGTTCTGCATGGATTAGGGATCCCTAACAGGAGTAAGCAGTGGTATAGCTCAGTCTGTGTCTGCATTACAGCCTAGTAATTTGCTAGTGCTGTTTATGTCCATTTTATTTTAATTTAATTATTTTCATTTACTTTTTATTTGAAATTAGACTGCAAGATGTTGCAGTTTTATATCAAAAAATATTCTGTTTTAGTCTGGGACTAAATTCACAGCAATCGATAAGAAACACAGTTGCCATGAAAGTGCTGCCATTCAAGCCATATTGTTCTCTTAGCAAAGTCTAATCAGTAATGAAATCAGGATGGTTGTGACGTGTCCACAGCCAGAAGGCTTTCTCCTCTAAGGCTTGGTGTTTTTCTTTTTCTGTCTGATGTCAAGATCTCACCCTTCTCTCATCGGACAGAAATGTTTTCATTGTTTTGCAGTGTCATTGCTTACAGGAACAGACTGCACAAAGAACTACATATAACTCTATTGGTCTTAAAAATGGTTTCATACTCTCTCCCTCAGGGTTTATAGTGATGTCTGCAACTGTGAAACTAATCTGTTTAATATTTCTTGACAGTGCTACAGCAACGTACAGCAGCAGATGATTAGAAAAATGTAAAAAAAAAAAAAAAAGCTATATCTCTGCAAGCAAGCAAGGAAGTTATTTTCACACTCCCAGAGGATTCAGAGGTCGTATATTTTCAGAGTACAGTCCTGTCTGTTCCCTGGTAGTATCAAGCAACAAATCAACAAATATGACCATTGTTTTGCCCATGGGCTTTGCCTTCTCTTGTGCACATAAATATAGATGCAAAATATAATTTTAAGTTTATCAGGAGCAGACACTTCTCAACCACCACACAAAAAATATTCAGTAACTTGGTTGGACAAAATATTTCCTTAAAGATACAAAGTTCTGAACTCGGACTTTAGTTCTTTTGAGCTGTTAATGAGCTAACTTTGACCTCTATTACACTGTAGCAGTTACTATTTTTCACTGAAATATTTTCTCTAATTCTAGCGACTGAGAAATCAATATATTACACCATGATTTCTTGATAGTGTAGCCATTTGTGCCTGATAATATTAAAATAACAGAAGTATGTTTTTTATTACCTAAACCTTATTTATTATAAGATATACACTAGATTCTCTAGTATATAACATCACTCTTGATGAAGTTTGTATGTTAGTTCAAGTTTAAGACCTGCACACTACAGACTTACATTTACCAAAATTTAGTCATCACTTTACAGAAGATTTGTTTCAGTTCTTTTTTATTCGTCTAGCAGCAACATCTGTAAAGGTCTCTTACTAGACCCATGCAAAGGGCAATATTATAGGGTGGGCATATTTCGTAATAGAAACTGTACAGAAATTCAAAGATAGGATTCTGAGACACCTGTATGACATTAAAATATTTAATATTAAGAATGCTCTGGCATAGGTTTTCCTTTAGGGTGCTACAGTGTGTAAAGGTAAATTCCAGGGGTGGCTATCTGAATAATTATTAAGAAAGTTTATAACTAAAATGGATACTCATTTTGCAAGTCAATAAAATTTCAGGCATTAATGCCAATTTTTGTCTCAAACCAGTTTTAAGGAAGAGGAAACTTAATTTATGATTGATTTTATTGGTTGACTTATTTCAATAAACATTGTGATTGGCTCTTGGTTATTTTAAATATGTGTGTTCTGTTTAGAATTTTATGGATCTCATGAAGCATTCACAAATGCGAAAGCACTGGTAGCCTTGCTGGTTATTTGCTTTAGTAATAAACTGACCACTGTAGCAGAGACAGCACTAAGTGTGATACAGGTGCTAACCTAAGTTTTGGATTCAGACCATTTGAGGGAATAAATGTGCATACAAGACCAAACTACCCAAAAAGGCACTGTTCTCTGAGGAGGAACCATCACTCTTTTCACAACTGAAGCATTGCATTGGTGCCTTCTAGTGTTAGTACCACTAGAGACACCAAGATGGGGAGGGCACATGTGGTGTCCAAGAAAAACTTTCTCCTCACACATGTGTACAGAAGGGAGGGATATAAAAACACAGTATGCTGCAGTAAGAAATGAGCTTTGAAGGAGCCACGTTTCATGGACTTCAGTTTGATTTCTGCACACTCTATATAAACTGTACGACTCCGGAACATCAGTGTAGCACAGAAATGCTCTTGTACAATTCTTGAAGACATGCAGTTATGCATAAAGGTTTTCATCTAGGTAATAAAATAGTAAGTAAATAGGGGATTCACTTTAACAATCCTGGGCATGTTACCTTAAGGCTAGCCTCCATGATTCGGTGGGTAGATACAAATGGATCCAATAGATATCATGCATGGCCCTGTTTAATTTAGGAGTTGAACACAGTTAAATGCTTAAAAGGGTGGCTAGTAAGTGTGACTTAAAGGTGTATATGGTGTATATGGCTAAATATCTTATGGTTCCCATGATCCCTTGCCCAGGATTATTGTTATGCTCCATTTTTCTTATTTAATTATTCTGTCCACCTTAGCAATTGGACAACAATTTTCAAGATCCTTTTCAAGATCATTTTCACTGTAATGCATCTGCCTTCTAATACCTGGATGATTCAAGCACTCTATGTGGTTTTTAGTGTTGCATGCCCTTTGATAATGAAAGAGCATAATACAAAACCATGAAGAAAAATATGATGGAAGCAGATTGTTTTGGTTCTTTTGTTTTGCTTAATTATTATCATTACTTTGAGAATCAGATATGCTAACCAATGCAGCAACTAGTTAAGCATACATACAACAAATATAAGTTTAAATGATGACTGGAAGTAGCTGTTTAACAAGTTAGAACCAGCAAAAGTACTTGCAGTCAAGTTCTGAGATATGAATTGTAGACTTTTCAACTGAGAGCAACATATACATTTTATTGGAAATGGAAGAGTTCCTGAACTTCAAGGCAATCAACAGGGTTTTCTGGTGGCATATGGTAGCAAGAGCAAAGCACAAAGTGTAATGAGAATTTATTATGAAAAATCATCTTCAACAGTGCTGACAAACAGAAAATCACTCCTACACCTCTAAAACTGAAAACACCTTAAACTTAACCAAGTGACAAACAGACAAAAGTCTTCTCACTCCCTAATATGGAAGGAAGCCCCCAAATTCTCAGTCTCTCTCTCTCTCTCTCTCTCTATATATATATATATATATATATACACACACACACACACACACACACACACACACACACTCACACACACACACACACACACACACACACACACACATATATATATATATATATATATATATATATATATATATATATATATATATATATATATACCAACTCTAGATTACATTGACTGGAAAATAAGGAAAAGAAATACAAAAATCATCTTGTCTCTCTTCTCTGTTTGTAACAGAACACTCAATATGTGGCCAAGCCAGCACCTAACTTGACACACAGCAACAACATTCTTCCTTCTCTGACATTCTGAGTGTCACCATACTGGGAGTCGACAAACAGTAGTTTTCCCAAGTACTGAACAGCATAAAATGTTTAATTAATTAATTAATTGATTAATCAGTTCATTCATTCATTCCTTCATTCATTCATTCATTCATTCATTCATTCATTCAGGTATTTATTTATTGAATTGCTCACTTTTTGTTGGCAGGATTAGTCCCACTAGGCAGAGAGCTGTTTTGGGAAGACCTAAAAAATACAAATACACCTAACAAATACATATCTGCTGTAGATATAATAAGTACCAATAGTTGTAATTATTTATTTATTTAGACTACATATGTCACTTCTGTGGACCTGGAGCTGACACAAATCGATACAATTCAGTATACTTGTATTAGCAACAAACAGACGCAAGCAGTAACTATAAGTAGAATCAGTGTTGCACAAACAAGAAGTTGCTGCACAGACAGCTCATACTTTTTTGCAAGCATGTAAATAAAATTACAGGATGTGGCAACAGCAACAAAGCAGAGCTGACTTTAATGCATGAGCAACCTTTCACCATGCAGAAACATGTATGCTTAAAATTCTGTCTTGAAATAATCTGACTAACCGATCTTTAAAACATGAAATCTTTAAAACATTTGTTTTCAAACAATAGATTGAATTCATACAAATAAATACAGAATATTTTATGTGTCAATGGGAAACAGCTGCATTATCAGTTCATGCATAAGTCACAATCCTGGGGACCTAAGTTGACAGTAACCTCTCTTTTGACACTCACATTGCCAAAGTGGTTAGGAAGACCTTCTACATTGCCCACCTGATCATGAAGGGATTCACATCCAGATCAGGAGAGGTCATTGTACCCCTGTACTCTTCACTTATCAGACCACTGATTGAGTACAACGCCCCATTCGGAATGTACCTTACCCGACACCTGCAGCAGTTGGAAAGACCCCAAAAGTTCCTCACCAAAAGGATAAAGGGGCTCAAACATATGTCATACGCTGCCCAACTGAAGAAACTCCAGCTCTATTCAGTCGCATACCATCTGCTCAGAGGTGATCTGTGCCTGACATACAAGGCCATGTCCAACCCGGAATTAATGGACATGCTCCACCTCAAAAAATCCAAATCCACCAGAGCCATGAGAGCAAGAGACTTAAACCTCAACACGGATATAAATAGGACATGCTGGAGGGACAGATTCATCACCCAGAGACTCCCTACACTATGGATCAGAATCCCAGTCCATGTGAGGCAGAGCCCCTCACTGACTCTGTTCAAAAGAAATCTTGACGAGTGGATGGGAGATCGTAGGTTTACCCCGGGAATCATCTCTGTGTCACTGCTGGACAGAGGCACAGCAAACTAATGGGTATAGTATTCTCATCCTAAGGGGTGGTGAAAGCCACACACACTCTGGCTAGGCTTATAAATGCCCTAGGGCAGATAGCCTAGTATGAACCTATGAACCTATAATCCTTCAAATCACAGATATTCTTCCCGATTTGTCCTTGACCAATAGCCATCTTTCACTTGCACTCTGGACCTATCACATACATCCAATGTATTTTACGGGGACAATAGACTGCAAAAGATAGTTAACACATTCTGGAGTCCAAAACTAAATAGTATGGAAAATGAAGAGCAGGATTTTTCAGCTATTTCTTTAACTTTACATTACTGAGACAATCCGCAATAAGGCAAATAGGGTAGTACTTTTTTGTGCTACACTGTGTTTGGACACAGTATGTGGGATATTAATTTACTGCTTTGTTTTTCTGAGTAAAGGTTAGACTGAATATATGAATCATTCTGCAGCACCTTAGGCTAATTACCTTTATTAATTCTTTTCAGTCTGGATACATGTCAGTCCTAGTGGAAATAGCATATTGAGCAGCAAACTGCATAATTCACATGTCTCTTATTTCCTCCTCCATGTAATTAAGGATCTTTTTCTTGAAATTGATGAAAGCTGTCAGGCACCAAAATAATTAAGCCATCAATTAAAGAGAGCAAAATTGTGACTAGACAACGCTGTTCTTTCTATATCGTTTTTGCTAAAAATAACAACGAGGAAGCTATGATATATTATTGGTTAAAGTCCTAAATCCTCCTAAATCAACACTCAGTGTCTAAATAATTCCTTAAATCCCAGTTCTGAGGCATAGAGGGTGGAAAAACCTTTAACTATGACCTAGATGGCCTAAGGTCGGTTACTTGGTTGGGTAATGGAAGAGGTGGGCAGGGGAGGAAAGTACGGAGAGGCTTGCATGCTCACAATGGCTGTAAGAGCAGGTGATGTGAGTTTGGTGATCTCATGCTGGGGGTGGTAGTTCTCTGTGTGGCTCAGGGGTGGCTCGTGGTATCGGACTGCTGGACTGCAGCCCTCCCACCTAGAAAAAAAAAAATCTTTAAAACTAAAAAACAAACAGAAAAAAAAAAAAGCACGAATCCAGACTGCCTTTATCAGCAGTCCGGATAGAGATAGACAGGTACCCAGCAATCATTGCTGCAAATGCACCCAGGAATCAGTGCGGGGATGACCGCACAGAAGAGGAGGTCCGGAATGCTTCGGCTGTAGGCAGATCCAATCAGGACTGAGAGAGATGAGCTGCTCTCGTGGGACTTTCATTGCGCGGGCTCATTCAGGAGGTAGGTGTAGCAGGTTTTGGTCGCTGGCTGGATTGCTCCATGTCGCGGGTGGTTTTTGCTGCTTCAGGTCGCTGGATGGTTTTGCTGCTTGGCGGGACTTTCATTGCACGGGCTCATTCAGGAGGTAGGTGTAGCAGGTTTTGGTCGCTAGCTGGATAGCTCCATGTCACGGGTGGTTTTTGCTGCTTCAGGTCGCTGGATGGTTTTGCTGCTTGGATTGCCCCGTGTCATGGGTGGTTTTTGCTGCTTCAGGTCACTGGATTGCTCAAGTTTTGCTACTTGGATACTTTGGCTGGATTTAGGCGTTTGGTCGCTGGATGGTTTTGCTGCTGCTTGGATTACTTCAGGTCACTGGGTGAGACATACATCATGTGTGTGTGTGTGTGTGTGTGTGTGTGTGTGTGTGTGTGTGTGTGTGTGTGTGTGTGAGACATACACACTTCAGGTCGCTGGGTGAGACATACATCAGGTGTGTGTGTGTGTGTGTGTAATGCCCCAGTTACTGTATACTGGTGGCTAGAGAGAGCAAATGGTGGTGGATAGAGATACTCAGGCTTGAACCCTGTACCTTGGATGCAGGTGGCAAGGACCTGAATTCCCTATCCACCACCATTTCTAAAAAAAACTCGCAGATTTTTGCCTTATATTTGTTCCATTCCTCATAAAATCTGTGGTTTCTGTATCTACATTTTTCCTTACAAAGTCTGTAGTGTAGTGGTGCACTGGTAGCATTGTTGCCTAACAGCTACAGGTTCTCTGGTTTGATTCTTGGTTGGCTGGGGTGCCTTCTGTATGGTGTCTGCATGCTCTCATCTTGCAAAGATGAGATTGTCATTTCTCTCTGCTCTGCTGAAAATTCTTTTGTTCCAAGTCAAACTAGTTTACTGGTTAAATGTTTAAAAAATAACAGGCATTTGAATTTCAGACTTCATATTCTTCAGAAAGTACATGGTAACACAAAATTGTTCTAGCAGTTGTCTAAGTTTATAACATGGATATTTGAAATGTGTCCCTATCTTTGGGACTGTATTCCCCCATTATTGGCTTTGTCCAGGTATTTCTGCTTGAGTTATCTATGGTGAGAACTGTATTCATTGAATGTTTGGGGGCTGTACCCCACCCATTACTGGCTTTGTCCACATGTTTTTTGCTAAGAGGTTGAGAGCTATAGTGAAAACTGAATTCACTGAATATGTGTGGGGGCTGTATTCCCCCCATTATTGGCTTTGTTCAGGTGTTTTGTGTCAAGAGGTTGACAGCTATGCTGAGAACTGAATTCACTAAATGGTAGCCATTTAAGTTTGTCTTCCTCTCTTTTACAAAACAGCTGATTTGGCATAGTGGTATGTTTCTCTGACTGTTTTGCACAGGGTCCCCTGGGTTAAAGACATGGCAGTGAAATGTATGGTAGTAACACAGCATTTTATTCTAGCAAATTTCCAACATTATACAAGCAATGTTTAAAATGTGTCCCTGGTTGTCCCCCCCCCCCACAATAAATTTCGGCTTTTTCCAGATTTCTTGTTTTGCAAAGTTCAGAGATACAACTGCGTGTCGAGTAAATTTTACAAGGAGCTGAGAGCTGCAGGGGAACAAAACTTTAGTGCTGCTTATTCTGAGTCTGCTTGCATTAATAGCACAACAGGTAGTGTACTTGATTTTGATGCAGAAGGCTGTGGGTTCTACTCCCACAGTAGATAGTTGCATTGCTGATACTGCACTGTGTTGTAAAGTGGGTGGATGCTGCAGTCCTTTTTGGCAAAGATACCTAGAGTAGTAACTATGAACCTGTTATCAGTTTGCCATACAGTCCCTATTATGATATTACTAGCTTATTTTTTAATGCATGCAACATAGGCAATTTATTCCTCAAGGGCAACAGGCACTTTATTTGTAGATGAATAAACAGTGACATATATAGTTGGTTGCTAGCAGCAACCTCTTCATTGTTACAGATTTCTTTAATGTGGAATTATTTAGATGACTTTTACTACTTCAGAAATTGTGCATATTTACTGATACTGGTGGACTGTAGAAGGTTGAGTAGACTTTTATGATGGAAATGTTCTGAATTGGGTAGTTTTGTCATTGGTGCATGCATTTTGTTTCATTGTTTACTGGAAAAATGTTCAAAACAATAAATTTAAAATGCCGTCTAACAACTGTACTGTATTGTACAAGGAATATAATTTAGTAGAATCAGGAAGGTGTATCAAAGAGCACATGTATGTTTCATGTGCAAGGGGCCTATGATTTGAAAACAGCCCAAAGTTAATCTTTATCTGCCACTGGCAAAATGTATTTTCTTTGAATGTGGGTTTCAATGCTGTTTCATTGAATGTGCGTTTCAAGGGCAGAGAAGATTTTAATGCTAAGCCTGTTTTCATTGTGAGACTGCGTTGCTTTGTTTAGCAGATGTCTTAGTGTTTGTGCTGTAAAATGCAAAATAAAACTTTCAAATGAAATCCAGATCATCACAGACGTAAAGCAGTATGCACATTAGTGTTTATGGTAAATGGAGTGAAATAGCCAAGTAATGGATCATTGGAATGGCTGCAGGGGGGAGGGCTCCATTCGACCATGATTTTGTGAGGGGGAAGGGCGGAAAACTCAAAGACAGCCCCAGCTGAACTATACCTCCCAAATGTCCAGATTTTCACAGAATGAATAGATTTTTGCTTCTTATTTTTGGTTTGTTCCTCATAATATTTGTGGTTTTCTGGAAAATCAATTAGGAATTAAGTCACTAAATAATGACACTGAGTTTCAGACTTCATAACTTTCAGAAAAATGCATGCTGAAGTAAGACCTGTTCTATCAACTGTCTCAGTTTATACAAGAGCAATTTTTAGTACTGTTTATGTTCCCCCAATATATTTGGCCTTGTCCAGATTTATTGCATTAACAGGTTGAGAGGGACATGCAAATAAATTGCTTTATAGAATTAGGCATAGCCAAGCCTCTCAATTGTCCCCGAATTTGGCTCAAAATGTTGCTCTTCCCCTAATAATCCCTCCGCAAAATAGCAATTTTGGAAGAAAACATGGAGGTTTTAAAATTTAGAAATAACTGTAATAATCAGAGTTACAGATTACTTTTATTTCAGAAATGCATGTAGATTTTTTTATTTTGTCAGCAGTACTATTATTAAAAAAGTGTCCCTTCTTTGACAGGTTCCCAGCTGTATTGTGTGACTATTTTATATTTTTGCATCACATTTTTGGTCCATTTTTCATAAAATTTTTTTTTGGCAAATTAGTGGTAAATCATTAAGGACTGAAGTTAGAAAATGACAGACATTTGAGTTTCAGATTTCATATCCTTCAGAAAATTCATACTAATGCAAGACCTACTATTCAATTATCTTTCTAAGTTTATAAGAGCAATATTTAAAAATTGTCCTTATTTTGGGGCCTTTGTCCCACTTCTATGTATGGCTTCGCTCTGAGGGTGAGGTATGACAAATGTGTCAGGGCCATCAGTCAGCCAGAGACATTTCAAATTGTGACATACTTGTTGCACCCCACTCCCCCATGTAGTGACTCTGGATGTGTCCAAGCAAGGCAAGGAGCAGTTGTGCAGTGTAAATGTGCAGGGTATCCCCCCATGCAGTGTAAATGTGCAGGGTATTCTCCCATCCAAGGTAGACACAAGTACTACAGTGACTTTTCATCTGTTCTTGATTTTGGAAAATGGTCTGGTGTCTGTCATATTTTTGTACTGCTGATTTATGCTTATTACTCAAAGTGCCTGTTGCTCTGTGTTTTAAGTAGCAATGCTTTAATGACTATCAGGTAAGCTTGTCTGAGATCATAACATGCAAGTAAGCTTTAATAAGCATACTGTTAAATAATTGCCAACATTGAAGCCTTTCTGTTGTTGCCATGCAGAGAATACTTAACTAGATAATGTGTAAGTGTTGGGTATTGAAATGCATATGACAGTATTTGTAATAAAAGACAGGATTACATTATTTTAAGAAGCTCACTACACTTGTTGGAGACTTCCAGTGATCTCTGAGGGCTTTACCCGTAAACTAAATAGAATGCCATTCATGTGTGGTCCATAACCTGTACAGTAATCCTTTATGCAATGTATCTTGAGCTTGTTTGCTTTTCATTTTTTACTTTGATCATGTTTTCCCCATGAAACAAGTAGATAGCTGTCAGGCAGCAGGTCTTTTTTGGATAAGAAACATTTTTACAAGTGGGGACATCATAGAGATTGCTACGTTCAGCATGTTACTTGGTACTTTTATAAAGCTGAATATAAATTATAATGCAGTGCAGGGAGAAGCGGTTTGAGTTGAGTGCTGCATGTTTTTCTTATACTTGATTTTGACTGGCATTCCAGTAATGTATTTAAAAAGTAATTTATTTTTTCATGCCTCACAACCTTTTTGTTTCCATCTAGATATTAAGTAAGTTGTCAAACAGCCAATGCAATGAAATATTTTTATTCTTTTACACTTCATTT
The DNA here is from genome assembly GCF_019279795.1 of Protopterus annectens. Taxonomy (NCBI): domain Eukaryota; kingdom Metazoa; phylum Chordata; order Ceratodontiformes; family Protopteridae; genus Protopterus; species Protopterus annectens. The sequence continues at coordinate 431,985,468 of NC_056737.1, read as the reverse complement.
GTCTTGATTGGACTCTCATAATGAGGGTTTGGCACCCAGGGCAGCATATTTAATTAAAGTTTAGTTTTTGTGGTTTTGAACATAGCTCCTCCCCTTTCTAGTTGTCCGCACCCTTTCCCATTGACCCCACCCATTCGGCTATCTCCTGCAGCCCCCCTTTGATTTGAAGTCACCAGCCGCCACTGGTGTGGCTGCCTATGTCAGCCACCAGCTGAGGGAATAGGGCTGCAAAGATAAAACGCCAATGAATTCTTGCATGATGGCTCAATGACTGGCTCTTGCCAAGGAGGTGAAGCAGGACTGATCAACATCTGGCCTTGATGATTAGCAGACTGTGGTTAGAAAAAAAGACTGAAATAATCCTTGTCTAACTACTTTACTTTGAGCCAGACTTGGTGGGCCAAAGCATGAGACACCTTCCAGTTAAATAATTTACCTTTTCTATTTAAACATTCAGATATTAAAACTCAATGTTTCATGTATGTTGTAATGGGCAATTTATTTTTATTTAAAAAAAAGCTTACCATGATAATTACTGATAGAAAAGCAACTTATTTCAGACACAGCCTGGGTGCAGACCATAGAAACCTAGGTTACATTCCAGAGTATACATAAAGTCACTCAGGTATTTATGGCATAGGTCAAAAAAATAATAATGTTTATTGAGCCACACTAGAAAATAAAAGACTGATAAGCATTTTTATATAGGTTCAGTGAGTACTATGTCTCAATATAAGGTGGAGATGAAATTATTTACTGAACACATGTAATAAAGTTTGCCTGTCCTTTTTTCCAAAGTGGCTCATTAGTTTTTATTTGTGTTTTAATGCTGCTTTGGGATGCCCAGTGGATTTTGCATTTTATGTATTAATGACATAAGTAGCAAGAAAAAATGTTTATAATACTATATTTATATATAAAATTGCACTGTACTTGTACTGTATCTGAGAGAGTCTTTTTTTCCTCCAGTTTAAGAGCTGAGGGGGTGGGTGACACATTCATCAGACAGGCACAGGGCACTAGTTGAGCCAACTATGCCTCTGATCAGTTGATAATCACAGTTCTTGAGTACAGTCTGCATTTTTGGATGGGAAGAAAAACTCAGGCAGAGGGCTCTTCAGGTAATTTCCCAAAACTGGTTTTCTAGTGGGAAAAAATGCAACGCAGGCAGAGCACTTCACAGGTAGCATCCCAAAATTACAGTTTATGTCAAACTGTTTTTAGAACCATTTATAATAAAACAGTCTTTAAAGCAGTTTTCTCTAAAATGTATAATACATTTATTTACATGGAACAAAATAAATTGGCTTCCTTAAAATAAACTATATAAAACTGTAAAGTAACATCTAGTTATTTACAACAGGTCTGGGATTTTTTTAAAGCACATCATCACTTAAGAAGCTTTAACACAAACCAGTTTAGTTAAGTTCTACTCAACAGCTCCTGTCCCTGCTTATGCTTCAAGGATAGTTTCCACACTTTATACTGCAAGGACAGCTTCCAGCCTAGTTCCTCTAAACTTCCAGCTCAACTTCCTCAAAGACACCTTGTGTGTCCTTGACACAGTCCTTTCTTAAGCCTGCACTCAGAACAACACATATATAAAATTTACCTGCTTCTATGTCTCTTATATTTTTCAAAAGGAATCTGTGGTCTTTATTTAGGCTTGCCTATCTTCTCTGTCTTGGCCTTAAAGTTACAGTGCTGTCTATACGTAGCAGACTCTGCAGCCACTACTATGCCTATCTATCTATCTATATATATATATATATATATATATATATATATATATATATATATATATATATATATCTATATAGATCTAGGACTTTTGATCAAAAGATCAAAAGTCTGAATCCATTACCACCGAACACACTTCAACGAAAGCGCTTTAATTGAAAAAGCGCTTTTGTTAAAGTATGTTAAAAAAAAAAAAAAACACAAAATCTGCTTGAATGCAGGAGAGCAAGCCCCCCCACACCTCCCCTACCTTAATATTCTCACTCCGAGGTCACACTACAGTGGGGAAAAGGGAATTTTCCCTTACTGCACCGTAGTACAACTGGAACAACAAGCATACTTACACGAAAGTGCTGCTTAGGTGAACAGCACCTTCGCACAAGTATGCTCACCAAATTGGGATTCAGTGAAAGATGGAGTTGAGCATCTGTATGGATCTCATATATATATATATATATATATATATATATATATATATATATAAAATGCAAAAACTATGCTGCTATTTCTGAGGTGTCCTAACATGTCTTAATGTATCTTAATATGATGTGAAACAGTATAAGTTAATCAGGATGAGTCTTAAATTTGTTAAGAAAGTAAAATCATGCAGGTGATACTAACAGAATATTTCAATTGCCATGCACAATATTCTGTTTCGTTAGGTCATTGGTCATTAGGAATATGTAATTCTGGGTAACAGAAGGCAGTAATTCTAATAAGCACTTGGACAAGACAAATTTCCAAATTTAGCATGCTTCAGAATCCCCTCAATGTCTTTAGATGATCTTGCCATATTCCTGGAAGATTTAAAAGAAATTCCTATAAGTAACAACTCCATCATCATAGGTGACTGTAATTACCATGCCATAGACTGGAGCACCTATATCTCTAATGTAGGGTATGCCAGAGATTTTTGGATATGTTAAACAAGAATTACTTGGATTAAATAGTTAGTGAACCCACTTATTCTTGATCTGATCCTCACAAATATTACCTCTGCCTATTCCACTCCACTAGTCTCTCCTGCATCAATTAAATTGAACCATGAATACATGACATTAACCCTTAGAATCATATCTATTGTAGCCAAGTTCTTTTTATTTAAGTACATCTGAAAGGCAAACCATATACAATTATACAATAAAATCTCTAAATTTACCTGTGGTCTCACCACTATTGCCTTAATGGGGCTCCCAATTCAGTCCCAATGATATAATAAATAAACTAGCAAATAAGTGTAAGACAAACTTCTCCCCCTGAAACCCCTATTCTTAAGCCACTCATCCCAGAATTCCTTACACCTCTTATCTTCAGTAAAGAACATGTTCTTAAAATGTTACCAAAGACCAGAAATAATTCTTCACTGGGTCCTGACAACATACTTGGGTGCTTAATAAACATCATCAAACAAGCACTCACCAAACATCTCCTTAAATTGTTTAACAGAAGCTTGACCACAGGCTATATTACCAAAAACCAGTGCACTGCAGAGGTGATGTTGCACCATAAAGGTCTCCCTACCATGGACCCTTGAAGTTTAAGACCAATTAGCCCGATGAGTCTGATCTGTAAATTAATGGAGCATATCATAACTGATCTCATTAATTATGGTATAAAGAATCTTATTAGGCTTGACCCACAACAATTTCACTTTGGCAGTGGGCAATCATGCCCGTTCTTGTTAACTTCTTTGAAAGGGTCACACAAGCTGTCAGTAGTGGTTATGCTGATCATACAGTTTATCTCACTCTGGCCAAAGCATTCAATACCATAATTATTCAAACCAAAAGAAATAGACAAACTGAGGAAAAACAAGAAAAGCAATGGACAAAGTACACTCCAAGAAATATCAAAAGTAATGATACTGTAGTTTACTAAAGTAAGGTTAACGCTTTCGTGCAGGTCAGAGCCTGCACTTCTTCAGACAAAAAAACACATTGACAAAATCAGTTAAATACCTTCTCCCAACAAATAACCACACCTACCAGGAATCACATGAGCAATTAAACAATTAAATACAATCAAATACATTAACCCATGAGTAAACACAAAAAATGTTCTATTTCATATCATCTACTGAAAGGTTCAATTGTAATTTCAGAAGTATAGTTTATTTAGCCAAGTGTAAACTATGTCCGGTTTTCTATATTGGTAAGATGGATAGAAGACTTAGGGATAGGCTGTATGAACACATTTATGCCATCAAAAATAAAAAAGTGGAGAACGCACTTGCAAGACACATAACTAACCACCCATATCATCGATTTCAAGGTTATAGAGCAGGTTAATGGAGCCATTAGGGGTGGCTCTATCCCACTATGGTTGGAAAGGTGTGAGCTTTTATGGTAACTTCGATGTGATGCCTTAGATATCCGGGCATGAATGATGTGTGCTCCATTGCCTGCATTTTAAAACTAAGGAGTTTAATGAGATGAGTCCTTTTGTTATTTGTGTGTATATTTATTTATGTATAAACGTTTTATGTTTCCATTAGCCTATCATAGGGCTTACACATTTTTAAATATACTCATACAAATGTGTGTAACACTATATTTATTATTTTGATAGAGCATGTTTTTAACCATTACTTTTTTTAGGACATGCATACATTTGTAATAGATTATAGGCTTGGTTTTAGTGAAATTCCTGCTAATACTTCACCACCCATGCCAGTTTTTAAATGGATTTTTAAATAGAACATTTTTATGTGTTTACTCATGGGTTAATGTATTTGATTGTATTTAATTGTTTAATTGCTCATGTGATTCCTAGTAGGTGTGGTTATTTGTTGGGAGAAGATATTTAACTGATTTTGTCAATGTGGTTTTTTGTCTGAAGAAGTGCAGGCACTGACCTGCACGAAAGCGCTAACCTTAATTTATTAAACTACAATACCATAATTATGCCAGAATTGTAAAGACACAATCTGCCTTAAATATAGATCCTAATGTGGAAAAATGGATCGCCAACTAGATGAAGGCCAGAAACCGTACAGTTTGTGTCCCAGATACCTCTTTAAATACTGCCAAGGTAATTAGTGGAGTGCACCAGGGGGTCTGTACTTGGTCATCTTCTGTTTGGCATCCACCTCCATTGTCTCAAAACTGATAACAAAACTTCTGACTAACCAGATTCGTCTTTGACTGCAAACTGGGTATAATTTTCAAACCCTCCTCAGATATTTGTACCCTTCAGAAAGAACTTATCCTAGTTAATACCTGATATATGGATAATGGGCTTAAACTTGATCAATAATAAAGTGTAGTATTGTTTCTTTCAGAAAGCACCAATTACCCACAATATACAGTATAAACAATACTCCCTAAATAAATGAAAGGATAGAGACTTGGGCACTTGGGTTGGTAGTTGCTTCTCAGATGGAAATCCATTCTACTTAGCACAATAATATCCAAAGGTATTTCACCTAGATCCAGAGAGGTAATCATTCCCCTATATTCAACGCTGATCAGGCCCATAGCAGAGTGCAGTGCTCCCTTAGGAATATATCTCACTCTGCAAATCAACAAATGTGAAAAGTCCCAGACATTTATAGCCAAAGTGATCTTTGATCTTAAGAACCTTAGTTACCAAGAGGGACTGGAAGCCTTTTCCTTCTAATCTGTGCCTTACTGAGTCCTGAAGGGTGATATGTGCCTTGCTTACTGCACTGTTTGATATATGGATGCCCTTGACCTCCTGTATCGCAATAAGTCAAACAGTGCAGTTAACACTAGAACCAGAGACCAGAAACTTTATCATCAGATAAATAAAACACAGTTCCCTCTTCTCTGGAAATATAAATGTCTTCTGCAGATTAAACAGAGTGATTCAATATATTCCATTAAACTTTACCTGGATGACTGAATGGGTACTCTCTGCTTCAAGATTAACTGGGCTTTTCTCCTTAAGAAGATAAAGCCTGAAATTTGGTATTGAGAAGGCACACATGGTTATTAAACTAAAAATAGCCTTGGAGCACCTATGAATCCTATGTAAAACAAAAAGATTTTAGGATGACATTGAAATTACAAAGTGCATTAAAGCTTTATATTACTATGATAGGTTCTGCTTTTCTCATGACACTGAAAAGAATAAAGCACATGTCAGAGCAGGAATCAATAAATATGCATATTTTATCATTTATGCTACATATAAAATAGATGCTGTTTTTTTAAATAATTAATTACCATGACTTCTGCATGCTGTACAGTGTTGCAGTTTATGACAGGTGTATGAAGCCCAGCTGTTGTGTATGTGCTCATCCCTGAGACATGTTGCACTTGTGTGTAGTATATAACTTCATCTGTATGACTAATACTGAACCAACACCAGTGACATCTTTTGGTATCACACAACTCTTAAATACCCTATAACTCATATGACCACTGCATTGTTAAAGATAATGCATATGGACTATGCAAACTCAGAGTGCTGCAGCAGATATCAATACATTTCAATATATGTAAACAGGAACTTCTAGGCCTATTCTGAGAAGGCTGCATAAATGTCTTATAATTATCTCACCATAAATCTGTATTACTTGCAGCTGTGCAAGGCATACCATTCAGTGGCAGATGTAATTGGCTAGCAGAACTCTTCTTGACTTTGTAATGTCAGAAAACACTAATAAATTGAGCTGTTAGATGTAGCAGACTGCACCACTGTCACTTCCACTATAAGCATTAAGTATTTTATTTTCATTTTTATTCACTGAGTATGTCCCCTGGGTCATTTACTGCTTTTTCCCTAGTGATCTGTGATAATAGTTATAGGATGTCCCTGATTTAGGCAGTCAGAAAAACAGTATTCTAAAATGCCTAGATTAAAGTCATATTACACCATCAGTTCCCTACCTGTCTACCATTATGTTACAGGCTGCATTAATAATATACCGTCCTTTTCACTTGCACTGAATGTCTGCGTATACCATACATACAAATAGTAGTCCCTGCAGCGATCCATAATAATTCTGTTTCTATTCTTTGTATTTTGGTTAGTTTAATACCCTTCCCAGCTGAGATGTGTCGGGCACAGAGAAAGAAAAAGAGAAATATAGAGAAATACGCTTCATTGTGGTATGTAATATTTTCTTTTTGGGGGGGGTGTCATTTTTATGTGTGTGTGTGTGTGTGTGTGTGTGTGTGTGTGTGTGTGTGTGTGTGTGTGTGTGTGTGTGTGTGTATTTGTATCACTCTATGCAGTATGACCACTTATGAAATCCTTACCTTACTGACATTAAAACATCTTAATACATAGAGTTTCTAGCAGCTGTTTTACTGCAGCCATACAAATGTGAACTCCGAAAACGTCAGTCAAATCAGAATCTCATCACTTATACACTTAGTTTCCTAAACTTTTCAAATTATATTTTTTCATTATGATCAGCATTAATATGGGTAAATAATTAGGTGAAGGGGGATAGTAAAAAAAAAACTGTATTGCTTAGTGTGAACATAATTTAGAAAAAGTTTTGCCATTTTTCATTTGTTAATTATGCTCACACAAGCTGAGAAAGAATTGTTCACTTTTGCAATTCTTTCCTGTTTCCCTTTATGCACTGGATCTAGACCCTGACAAGAAGGCAAGTGAAGGTAAAGTTGTGTTTTATTTCACTTTTAAGAGTATTAAAAGTCTTCTAGCAACCTTCTTGTAGTGTTATGCATTATCAATTATAATAGCTGTACAGCCTTGAACCATGGATATAACAGAACTGGATACTAGTATTTGTCATAACAGATAAATCATCTCACAATCTTGAAATAATTGCTTTCAAGATATTCATGAATCTGACAACATGATGCTGATAAAAGGCTGACACAAAAACACAGTATATATCAATTTGAAAATGTTGTTTTTGCTGTCAGAATCGCATCTATGATTATAAATATAACCATCAACACAGTACTGCCCCACCCTGACAGTTCCTAAAGAGCGAATGACAGATGTTTTACTATTCTGTTTGATTAGTCAGCAGAACTGCACGTCATTGCTTTGTGTTGGATATAAATAGTTCTGAATTCATAATGATACTCCAACAAGCTAATAAATGAATAACAGCACAACAGTTTGTGGCAGTTGATGGGCAAATGACCAGCAAGACAACAACCTAACTATAGCTCCATGATATTCCTAAAACTAGCTTAGTTAATAATATGAAAGCTTAGTTAATAATATAACATAAATATGTGATTAATAATGTTAAATTGGAAGTTAGAAATATTTATAATTGTACAACTTGTGCAGTAATTTTATGTTATTCAGTGTCCATGTAAGTTGTTTCACATAGGTGAAACAAAGACAGTCCTTTATATCAGAATTGAGGGACATCTTAAGAATATAGATATTAATGCCAAGGTAAATTCATTAGCGGTTCATCATAATGAAGTTGGGGCCCCCTAGGCATTTCCAGTCTAAGTATTACCCTCTCCTAAGTAACCTTTTGTTTCATGTTGCAATCTTTTAGGTATAGTAGGCACAGACTGACCTGTAGCTACAATGTCTCTAGTTACAGCAGGCCTGTATATCATACTATGTTATCCCATCTCACAGAGGGACATTTACAGTCACTGGCATTTAGTTGTAAAAATGATACATTACAACAGCTCTATGTACAGGGCTGAACTTTGGTGAAATGGTGCCCTAGGCCTATGGCTTCAGTCCTCACACACCGTCTAGTCCTTCTTTCTGTTTCCTCCATCTTGGGATCCCCGTACTATGCATATTACTTTTTTCCTTTTCTCACATTTTGCCTTACATTTCAGTTTTTTCAAGCAGCCATAACTTTCTGTATGCTCTGAAGTGTATTTAAAAGTTTTTTTTTTCTTTATACACAACCTTTTAATCCAATGATGACTTAAACAGAAATTATGATTAAGGAAAGAAATTCAGTGGTGTTGTTCAGCTTTAGTTTTCCTTGCATCCCTTCAGCACACCTTTCCTGAGCAAGACAACACAGTAATAACCATTTAAGAAATAACACAAATAAGCAAGGGCCCAAGAAGCCATAGGGATATAGATGCTCTGGGATACATTTTAGAGCATTTTCCCAACCTTTTAATCCAATGATGGCCTAAACAAAAATCATAAGTAAGAAACGAATTTCAGTCTTATTTTTTTCTTTCAAGGAAGAAATGTTGTGCTCAAAGCATAATATTCAAAGCTGACAAAATAGTAACTCACAATAAACTAACAAGCCAGCTGTGATGAAACACAGGTCCTGTCTGGGAATGCTGCTTTCCCTCAACCCCTCAAAAAAGACAGTCACTGCCTATGCAACCCTCTGGTGTTAGATTGAGATGAAAGTAGAGGTTCAAATTGCCACAGTCATGTATTTCAAGTGTCGGATGACATACATAACATGCCTCATCATTCCTCATCCCTAACCCCCGAAAGGTAGTCACCTTTATATGTGCCTGATGTGTGATTGAGAGGAAAGTGAAAAAAATAATGATTGCAGTAATGTATTCTACTTTGTTGCTCTTAGATAGTATGCTGCCTCGAGAGGAGCTAAAGTAACTTTCTTTGTACACCTCTGAGGTCTGTAAGAAAAGTAAAAGAAACATTGACCACACTGGCCTTAACCCAAACACAAATTATAATGACCTCCTGTGCACACCTCTAGGGTTTGATTGTGATGAAAATTAAAGAAGTAATTACCACACAATCCCCCTGCCCCACCACATAATGTACAGCAGCTTTCTGTACACACACATCTGAGCCAGGGCTGGTTTTAGAATGGGTACAGTTGAGAGCAGAGGCTGTGATGATGTGAGGTAGTGCCATCTGTGCTGGGGTGGATTAAGACACTGTATGTATAACATATGCCAGTATAGCTAGCTGGAGTTATGCAAAGAATTATATGTCATTTGAATATCAAACTGATTTGTACAGATGCTTGTGTTAAAAATGTACTTGTAAAGTTGCTTGTGTTAAAAGATCTATCGACAGTGGGTCCTGCTGTACAGCAAAGATATATACATGTATAAAAACAAATGCTTGTTGTTGCAGCCTAGAAGGAAAAATCCAAATACCAAGATGAAAGTATTCAAAATGTCTTTACTAGAACCAACAGTTAAGCGCTTTCATTTCTTACCATAGAATCTTCTTCAGAACTAACATTCTCATTCCCACTGAACTTTATATTCATTAAAGCAACCAGTAGCAACACAGCTTCAATTAAAGCATTAATTAAGATATAAATTACTTAAATAAATGCATATAAAAGGCAATGATCATCCTAAAAAAAGCATCACACCTCCATATTCTTCAACTTTCGTAAATAATTGATGGATACAGCATCATTTATTCCTAGCCAATCAGTGGCATTTAAAAGAAGTTGCCATTTAATTTCACTTTTATTTAAGTGTTTACTAGTAATGTAGCCCCTCAAATCATCCTTAATTTGTTCTATCACTTCTTCTTCTTCTTTTGGCTGCTCCCGTTAGGGGTCACCACACAGATCAACTGTTTCCATTTCTTCCTGTCCTCTGCATCTTGCTCTGTCACCAACCACCTGCATGTCCTCTCTCACTACATCCATAAACCTTATCTTAGGCTTCCCTCTTTTCCTGTTACCTGGCAGCTTCATCCTTAGCATCTTTTTTCCAATATATTCTGCATCCCTCCTCAGCACATGTCCAAACCAATGTAATCTTGCCTCTCTGGCTTTGTCTACAAACTTTCCTACCTGGGCTGAGCCTCTAATATACTTATTCCTAATCCTGTCCATCCTCGTCACACCCAGTGCAAATCTTAACATCTTCAACTCTGCCACGTCAAGGTCTGACTCCTGCCTTTTTGTCAGTGCCACTGCCTCCAACCCATATAACATAGCTGGTCTCACTACCCTCTTGTAGACCTTCCCTTTCACTCTTACTGGTACTCGTCTAACACAAATCACTCCTGACACTCTTCTCCACCCACTCCATCCTGCCTGTACTCCCTTCTTCACCTCTCTCCCACACTCACCATTACTCTGAACTGTTGATCCCAAGTATTTAAACTCATCCACCTTTGCCACCTCTACTCCCTGCATCCTCACCATTCCACTATCCTCCCTCTCATTCACTCACATATATTCTGTCCTTCATTCCTCTTAACTTGTTCTATCACTACAAATCTAAATTCATGTCCCGGGCAATTCTTTATATGCCTATACAAAGCATTGGTGCTCTTACATTTTTTAATATTCAGTCTACGTTCATATATTCTTTCTCTTATTTTCCTGGATATTTTCTCTACATAAAAAGTGGGACACTTAGAACAATGGGCTGCATATACTATCTGACTTGAGTCACAAGAAAAGATTAAAAAGGATGAGGTTGACCAAGGACTCTGGGTATGGTTCCTGACCCCCTTATTCCATGGTAAAGCTGTGACTGTTGTTTCTAAATATGATACTGATTGTTTAAATTATGACAAGATTAACCAATGTTTATTGGAATGTTTTGAGCCAACACCTGAAACTTACAGAAAAAAGGAATTGTGAGCATAGACATAGGGCAGATGAAAGTGTATGTGATTATATTACTAAGCTAAGCACTTATTTTCATAGGTGGGTGAGTGGATGTCAGGTCACCACTTTTGAAAGGCTGGCAGACCTTTTGGTGAGGGAACAAACCCTTAGCACTTTGCAAGTACGTGTGTTTGAGGATATACCTGCAAATGTCTTGATAGGGAATGATTCTAATAATGCAGTACCTTATGTGCATGCAGTTACATGCAGTCAGGCTTGGAGACAGGCATGTGGGTATGGTAGCCTGGTGGAGACCCAGATAGACCCCACACCTAAAGCCAGGGCTGGTGATTTGGTTATTTCAGGGAGGGAGCTACCATGTAGCAGTGAGCCTGAAGGTGAACCACAGCTGCTGAAAGGTACTGATGTTCCCTTGGACAGGGTGACTGCAAGGATAGAGGTGAGTGGTAGTGCCAAGGCTGACAGTGAGGCACTGCTGCCAAAAGATACCACACTTCATGTGGAAGGTGAGCTGGGAAGAGTCACAAAGGTAGAGTTGAGACAGGCTCAGCTCTTGGACCCAACATTATTAGGCTTGAGGGAGGTAGCTAAGAAGGCACCTGATTCTCAAGGAAAAGGGGAGTCTATATACTGGAACAAATGGTTATTGTGTAGAGAGTGGACCTCTGAGGGAGGGCTAAAGGGTGCAGTAATACAGCAGTTGGTAGTGCCCTGAGTGTACCATCTGGCAGGCAGGAGACAAGGTCAAAGCTGCTTTGATGCTTTTGCCTGTGATTGAGGAGCCATTTCAGAAGGTAGCTATGGATATTGTGGGGTCTCTGAGTACCCCAAGTTCTTGGCCATTATCAGCTTTATCCTAAGAGGGTCATAACACAACCTTGTTCAGGTTAAAACAGTGTAATCAGAAAATTAATACACGTTTCTCCTCATTTTTCCCCAACCAGGTACAGCTTTTGTGGGGCCCCACACAGTCAAGGATGATTAAGGGAGCCCCCTATATCCATTTATGCAGTCTGAGGAGCCGGGGCCACCAGAATCCTAGAAAAATTGTTTGAATGTTCTGTGATATAGTTTATGCATTACTTTTGAAATATAATTACTCATTAGCTGCATTTTTACTGATACCCAGAAGAATAATGTATTTGTCCTGGCATTACTGGGTCTGTGCACAGGTTAAAATCAGTGATATTTTATACACACACACACACACACACACACACACACACACACACACACACACACACACACACACACACACACACACACACACACACTATAGCAACTCTAATTTTGTACTTATTTCAGCAAATAGAAATATGTTGTGCAACACTGTACTGCCACAGATCAGTGACTGCTGTTTAGCAGTCGTCAGACAGCAGCAGGGGTAATTCACATTATTTACCTCAATGAGGAGTAATGCATACCTGTCACTGTCTCTGATTTCACAGGCCTTCACTCGTTTTGCTCATAATTATGCTCTGTCCTTCGTAAAAAGTTTGATTTGCTGTTAAATCCTTCAGGATTACAGACAGTCAATAAATCCAGACATCGGAGTTTTATACTTCTTATTATCCAAAAGTGCATGTTGATGCAAAATATGTTATTCTATTAACTTTTTAAGTGATTTAGAGTAATATTTAAATTGTGTTTCTGATTTTGAACCTTTATTCTGCTGTTATTTTCAGCTTTGCCCATAATTCTTAAGCAAATAAGTTGAGAGGTATAGTATTTGGTTCTGCCAGCATTTATAAAATTCCCTGAAACAGAAGAATATTCCTGAAGACTGGAAACATAAACTCTTCTAAAATCCAAGGTATGTACTGAGATCAGTCAGCCTGGACTGTTGATTTCTCTAGTGCTTACCTTGCTCATGTTCATATCACATCAGGTTAAAGTGCATAATCAGAAAATGAATACATTTTTTCTCCTCATTTTTCTCCAAAGAGCAGCAGCTTTTTTGGGGCTCACACACAGTCAGAGATGATTAAGAGGGGCCCCCTGCAGTCATATGTATTGCAGGTACCTAACGCTGGCTATATTGTTAGTTTGCATGGACAGAATGTCCACCAGCGGGTTTAATTAAGCTGGGGGCAATATGTTAGTGGTAAAATATTTAATAGAGTTGTAAAGCCTGTTACTTGATAAAACACTTACTACAACTACATATATCTTTGAATTTTAAAGCTAGATTACTTTTTATAAGACCCATTGCTCCTGCTACTATTAGAACTGTCTGGGTATCTTTCTTCCACATTGATCTAATTTCTAACTGCAAATCCTATTATTTTATGACTTTCTGCCTCTCTGTACACAAACAGGATGGGGGGGGGGTAACAAAATGAACCTAAATTAAGCATTCTAACTAAAATCAGTATTCTGCTATGCAAGTCAATGGCAGGCAGAAGACAACATGGCCAGTGAGTAGTGGTTGCTAAGGGGGGAGGCTCAGTGTGAGACATGTAACTATGCATTAGCAGGGAATTCTATGCAAATGAGGGGAAGGATAGTGAATCCTAGTTTTCCCAGCATGTGAGCCAGGTCCCAACAGTGTAAGAGTAGGAATAGCTTGGTGCAAGCCTAGGAGTTAGGTGACATCATGGGGGGTGTCAGGCATACTGTAAGCGGATTTGATCACTGTGGCTAAGGTTTGCTCCTAGCTTAGCACAGCTAAGCTAGGGGGTGTGTTCAAACCTGCTTAGCACTCTTTACAAAGCCTAAGCGGGTTTGTGTGCCACGCATTGTGTTTTAAAGGCAGAAAACAAAGGTTAAACCAGGAAATAGCAGGAGTGTGCACATTTGAGCACTGTGTTTGAGCAGCACGCCCCTGGGCTTAAACAGGAAGGCAGTGGGAAGGGAAAACTACAGTAGGAAGGTAACCAAGGAGAACTAGCATAGCTGGCAGGTGGAATGCATCAGAATCAGCCAATTTCACAGGCAGCAGACCAGCCCAGCCCAGAACACTACTATAAACTATGCAAATATCTTCCCCTCTGTTTTTTTCCCACACTCTACACCACTGGTGTAAACAAGTGGGAACTTTTAACACTCACAACAGCAAAATGATAGGGGCTGCAATAGCTATCATACAACTTGTGGAAGAGGCTGTGGATGGTGAGGATGTGAATGCTGTTGACCAACCCACAGTGAGAAGACAGAGAAGAGTGTACAGACCCAGGGTAACCTACCAGGGGTTACATGAGCTGGAGATAGTGGAGTGCTATAGGGTGGACAGGGACCTCCTACAGCAAATTGTTGAGCTCTGCCAGCCATGCCTCACACACAGAACTAACAAAGGGGAACCCATTCCAGTGGATACCAAGGTATGTGTAGGCCTACAAATACTAGCTACAGGTACCTTCCAAAGGCCTACTGGGGATATGATGGGGATTTCACAGGCATCAGCATCCAGGGTACTCCACCAATTCCTGCATGCCATGTCAGCACATGTTGGTGAGCACGTATATTTCCCCAACACCCGTGAGGCATTGGCCAGCAATATGCAACTGTTCCACCAAATAGCAGAATACTCAGAAGTAGTGGGTGCTATAGACTGCATGCACATATGCATCAAAGCACCACCCAGTGAGCGGGGTAGGGTCTACATCAACCAGAAGGGCTTCCCTTCCATCAACGGCCAGGTCATGTATGATGCCCAGGGCATAATAATGAATGTGTGTGCTGGCTGCCCTGGAAGCTATCACGATTCCAACATCTGGCATCTGACGCAGCCGTACCAGAGATTTGCCAATGGGGACATCTCTGACGGTCACCTAGTGGGAGATGCTGGATACACACTGGAGCCTTGGCTGATGACACCCGTCAGAAATGCACACACACCCGAACAAGAACTCCATAATGAGGCACACGTACACAGACAATTATAGTAGAGCGTGTGTTTGGGATGCTCAAGTCACGCTTCCAGTGCCTGAACACATCTGGTGGAGCCTTGCAGTACTCACCAGCTACATGTACCCAAATTGTCCTTGTATGTGATATGTTACACAATATGATCCTGCGGAAACAGCTTCAGCAGGAACAACATGGGGCAGGGCCACACAGCCCTCCACCATTGCCAAGGCCTACACAGGCACAGAGTGACTCGGAGGAGGAACAACCTGAGCCTGCCCCAGTAGGCAGAAGGAGGCGTGCCCAGTATGCCCTGGCCCTGGCAAAGAGGCAATACATAGTAGATACACTGACAGAGGAGGGACCCAGGGAATAACACCTCTCTCTGACTCTCACGTACAGTAAAAGGGATGCGAAACATTACACTATCTGTGCGTAACCATGTGTAGGGAGTGTAATATGTGCATCTGACATAGGCAGCCCAGCAGCACCACCCTCAAAACTGGGACATCCACAAGGTAAGTGATTTACACATGCCAGTCAGGGGGGTTCACATACCCAACAACAGTCACAGCCAGCAGGACAGGTGTAGACAAGCACAAACAAAGGCTGTGCAATGGCCTCTGAATGAGGCCTATGGGTAATCTCCCCCCAGGGCCTACACAGACAGAATACAGCAGGTCAAGCAGTGAGATGTCAGTTCTGAAGGGCAGGAAGTCAGAAACTAATATGTAGGTAATTAAAAGCTAAGATCTGTAGTACACTGTTATGCCTCTAGTCAGCATGATAGGTAAGACTACAGAATGAAATGGAGTACCCGACATACCAGTACAGTCCTAGCAAATTTGTACATGTGTCAGCTGTGCCCCCCTAATTCTGTGTAGAAATGTAGAAATAGTCAGGTGTGCCCCCTGCTATGCAAAAATGCAGTAACAGTCAATGCCAAATGATTGACGAATACCCTGCACAGACAGCATGAAACCTGTACGTGTACAACACAAAGGTCAGCACTGCAGTACAGACTACCTGGACTCAATCCACACATTCAGTACAGATGGCCATACTGGGCATGCTCACACACACAGAAAAATTAAGGCAATGTCAGTCAACAACACACTGACAGGTCATACTGGGCATGCTCACACACTTAAACACATGAAGGCCCCTGTCTGCAAATACCAGTGGACCAGACATAACTGGCAGTCACAGATGTTAGTGCAGACACTCCTCAGTATGCAACAAACATGCTTTGCACACACAGTGGACAGGAATACAGACATATATCTGAGGACAACACACTATAATAAGCCAAAGGTAGACGTACATAGATGGGTGGAAGAGGGTGACTGTGACAAGGAGCCATCCAGGCCTGTCCCACCCAGCACACAGCCAAAGGGCCACAACCACACGAGGGTCAGATGTCACCCACTGCAGATACTAGCCATCGGTATCTATCAGCATTACAGAGTATGTGGTGCATGTGCCAGCTGTGCAATATGACTGTACAAGAAAGTAGTCATCTAACAGCTGTATACACGTACCTGTGAAATATAACCCAGGTTGTGCCCGCATGTGGCATGTCAACCCCGAGATGAATGGGTTATGGCCCATGCACACACACTGTCCTCTCCATACCCCACTATGACAAGCATGCTGTGGTCATCCACTGTGAAATACACCTTTGGAGAGCTATAGCCCAGTAATCTCTGTGGTGTGTCCCATAACTGTGCACTGCTGTAGTGTGATAAACTAGTTAGATAGGAGTTCTAACCCCAGCCTTGGCAACTGTGTGTGTGTCTCTGTCTGTGTAGAAAGCAATGCTTTTTAGGGTAGTCACACACCCTACAATTTAAATGCTCTACTTAGGTAAGGCTGTTGATGTCATCCACCTAGAAATACACCTCTGGGAAGGTTGTAGCCCAGTAATCTCCATGGTGCATCCCATAACTGTGTACTGCTCTAGTGTGATAAACTAGTTAAGTAGAAGTTCTAACCCCAGCCGTGGCAACTGTGTGTGTGTGTGTGTGTGTGTGTGTGTGTGTGTGTGTGTGTGTGTGTCTGTCTGTGTAGAAAGCAATGCTTTTTAGGGTAGTCACTACCCTACAATTTAAATGCTCTACTTAGGTAAGGCTGCTGATGTCATCCACTAGAGATACAACTCTGGGATGGTTGTAGCCCAGTAATCTCTGTGGTGCGTCCCATAACTGTGTACTAGTGTAGTGTGATAAACTAGTTCGGGAGGAGTTCTAACCCCAGCCTTGGCAACTGTGTGTGTATTTGCATGTCTGTCTGACTCTCTCTGTGTAGAAAGCAATGCTTTTTAAGGTAGTCACACCCCTTACAATTTAAATGCTCTACTTAGGTAAGGCTGATGATGTCATCCACCTAGAAATACACCTCTGGGAAGGCTGTAGCCCAGTAATCTCCGTGGTGTGACCCATAACTGCATACTTCTGTAGTGTGATAAACTAGTTAGGTAGGAGTTCTAACCCCAGCGTTAGCATGTGTGTGTCTGTGTAGAGAGCAATGCTTTTTAGGGTAATCACACTCCCTGCAATTCAAATGCTCAACTTTGGGAAGGCTGCTGATGTCATCCACCTAGAAATACACCTCTGGGAAGGTTGTATCCCAGTAATCTCTGTAGTGTGTGCCATAACTGTGTCCTGAAGTAGTGTGATTTAGAACTCTGGTAGGATTCTATTTCCACCCATGGCAGTTCTGGATGTTTTGTGTGTGTTTCAATGTATGTGTAGGGAGCAATGCATTTTAGGCTAGTCACACTCGGTACATTTCAAATGCCCTACTCTGGCAATCCTGCTGATGTCATTCATTGTGAAATACACCTTTGGGGAAGGAGTTCTCCAGTAATCCCCATGGTGCATCCTACAACAGCTCCATGCTGTAGTGTGATATAGACCTCTGTTAGGGGTTCTATATCCACACATGTCAGTTGCAGATGTTTTGTGAGTGTGTCACTGTCTGTCTAGGGAACAATGGATTTTAAGCTAGTCACACTCAGTACATTTCAAATGCCCTTATCTGGCAATCCTGCTGATGTCATTCATTGTGAAATACTCCTTTGGGGAAGGAGTTCTCCAGTAATCCCCATGGTGCGTCCTACAACAGCTCCATGCTGTAGTGTGATATAGACCTGTAGACTTCTGTTAGGAGTTCTATACCCACACATGTCAGTTGTGGATGTGCTGTGTGCATGTCACTGTCTGTGTAGGGAGCAATGCATTTTAGCCTAGCCACACTCACTACAATTCAAATGTCCTACTTTGGCAATCCTGCTGATGTCAACCAATGTGATATACACCTTTGGGAAAAGAGTACTCCAGTAATCTCCGTGACGCATACTATAACTGCGTAGTGCTGTAGTGTAATAAACTAGTTAGGTAGGGTTCTACTCCCAGACATGACAGGTGTGTGTGTGTGTGTGTGTGTGTGTGTGTGTGTGTGTGCGTGCATGTGTTTGTAACTTGTATCCTGTGTGGAGGTGTGAGTGTGTGACACCTGTGCCCAATGTGGAGTGGGTTTTGCAAATTTCTTATATGGTGGCCCTAGTATATATCCCAATGTCCTCTGTACAGGGATAACAGATGTGAAATAGCTGGGAGGCTGGGGTACTAATCCATATCTATACATGTGACATCAAGGCCAGGCAATCACAGTTAGAAACCCCAGTATTACCCAGATCACACTCCCAACCCATATCTCACACACACACACACACACACACACACACACACACACACACACACACACACACACACACACACACGTGCCTAGGCAACAGCCAATATGTGGGTAGTACACTGCATATTGGTCACTGATAGTAACTATGGAGTGATTGCAGTGGGCTACAGAGGGCATGGCACCCTGTCCATCTGTCCAATAGGCACATAAATACAGACAGTGTAACTTCCTCATGTTCCCCACTGAACACCTGCAACACCTGTGGTGCCATCACATGTGACCCACAAAGGACATACCATGCCTGAAAACATGCCCTGTATGGACAGATGCCACTGACACCAGGGAATGCCGTTAGCATGCTATCAATGTTGGTGTGGGTAAACCTGCTCTCCATTACCAGTTTCCACCACAGGTGGCCAAGACTGGCACATCTGATGATAATCTGTGTATACAACATAGACCAGACACCCTAGGTACAGTTCCACATGTCACTGTACATGCATGTGGGAGGTATGCACATCACAGACACCATCCATGTCATGGATTAAGGAACACATACATGGCAAGCGAAGCACAGCACTGGCCACATGCAATAGTCACCCAGGTGACTTAATGGTAGTTACAATACCCACCTGTGTGGGCAAATGCAGAAACTGAAGCCCTGACCCACTATGCAGACCATTGTCATGTGGCCTGATGCCAAGGTATACTCATCACCTAGCCTTGTATAGCCATCTGGCACAGTCGACCACCACACACCCGTATAGAAATGCACCCATGCATGTCAATACTGGCACCCTGTCTGTTTGTGTGTGTGTTGTATGATATGTATGATCACATCCACACTCACTACAACCCTCATTGGCAAACTGAAGCATGCTGTCTGATGTCAGACACCTCCCCATACCCTTTGTCCATATAACCTCCGTATGACCATGTGGTGCATGTGATACCCGCACAGTAATGTGTTGTGGCAATCTCACTAGTGATGAGTTGTAATCCTGGCCCTGCCAAGTGTGTCAATGTGTGTGAGTCCCTGTGTGAGTGTGGCTGTGTTGACGCTGGCACCTGTTCATGTGGACAGGCATGTGTACTTCACCTACCATATAGCTACCATATCCCTGTTGCAAATGTCACTCACCATCACATATATGTTCTGAGGGCTCCACAACAGGTAACCTATGTGGCACATCCAATAACTGCATAGAACTGTGATAGCACTACATAGTCATCAGGGGTTTGATACCCTGTGCTGGTAGGTGTGTGACACAAACATGCTTAGGTTTTACTCTCCCACCCCTCCCTGACTTGTCTTTGCCTCTGTCTGCCTCTCTCACTCCCTCACTGGTGGATGTGGAGACCCACACCTGCTTTGCTTAGGCAGCAGCAAGTGTATTTTAGGTAATGCTCACAATCAGCTGATGGCCTCTGCACAAATTGCAGCTCTCCCCTAGCTGATTGCATGTGGAACAGCTGTGGTAACATTCCCATAGCCAATTGCATGGAAACACACTCCAGTATCTAGGAACAACATTGGGTCTTTTCATTCACTCTGAGCAGGAACTTGATCTGTTGTTTGGCAAACAGCATCTCAGATGGATTGGGGAGTTACCTCTGACAACATACACTGTGGAAACAGGCCAACACACAGGAGGGGGATGTGCCTGACTTGACTACAGACTGTAAGTGCTGCTATACTGCATTTGGAGTAATGTTGGTTTAACAGGGTGTGTGCGGATATGGCTGTCCTACATGTATTAATACCTGCCATGTCAGTTCTATGTTTATGAGGACTCCCCATCTGTAGGGTCATCTGCAAACTGAACAGTGTGTGGCGCCTTTGGTTTCATGTGTTACCCACAGAGCATGTATCTGTGAACTGCAGAAGGTAGTGTGAGGATTGCAGTCTGTAGATGGTGAAAGCCGTGACAGTTACTGACTTTATATCCCTTATAGGACATATGTTGCAACAAACCCTGTTACAATAAATATATGATGTTATCACAGCAACATGTCAATATTGGCCCTGTGTATGTGCTTCCAGCCACAACTCTGTCAACCTTTGTACATATGTCATGCATTAAGAGGTGCATATGTGCTGTACACCATAATTAGTGTCATCATATCTGATAACAAGCCAGTAAGATATCAGACTGTTACACATGTTAAGTACAGTAGGGGTTATATTTGATGACATAACCTGGACATTCTGTGGTTGTTTGTACAGTACTGAGGTCTGTGTACTTATGGTGAATGTCGACAGTGTGTGAATAGTTAATATGTACCTTGGCCTATGTACAGACTTTGGTAGATGTCATCGTCTTAGGTCCCATCCTATCTGATGTTACATGCTGCCCCACTGTATGTTACCGGATTGCCTTACATGTTTGTAGGGCCATACACACAGATGTCCCATACTACAGACAGGCATCAGACCACACTGTGTAGCGGCCCAGTATATGTAGGGTTAGTGTGTGAGTGGCACACATGAGGATGGTGTTGAACAGATAGTCCATATCCTGTACTATTATGCTAGCTTAGCCTATGTGGCTGTGGCTGTGTTCACATTGGTTGTAGTCATGCACTTTCACACAAGTGTATCATACCCTGTGCTGTGACATGCCTGTAGAGCCTGCTATATATGCAGGTACATGTGCATTCCCCCATAGGAGATGTAGGCCATTGTTGATCCAGTCTGCCTGTAGCCTGCACAGTGCTTTGTTACATGCCTAGCAGCTTGGTGTACCTACCCAGTGAGATGTCATGTCCAGATACTTGCCAGATGTACTGCTGCCAGGCCTCCCTTAATAGTCATGTATGTTAGAGTGGTGGGATGCTGTACAGATGTATGTCAATATCTAGTGGGTAGTATGTGGCCATGGCACCTCTGTACAAGCAGTTATTATGTGTCAGGACAGACAGGGGTGTGTGAATGCATAACCTAAGGGGGCGAATGTATACCAGTCATTATGTGTTACACCCATTTACATGGCTGTTAACATCCATATTGTCAGGCTTGGTCCACATGTTTTGCACTAAGGAGTTCTGTGTATACCTCTGGACTGTACAGAGTGTGTCAGAATGTCCACATATCTTGGTCACTATCTGGGTCTATATTAGAACATCGAAGTTTCAAAACTTCGAATGTTCTAATATCGAACCCTATTCAGTGAAAGCTGAAAACATCAAACATACAGAACAGCAAATTTTTTCCTAGGGAAAAAATTTGCTGTTCCAAAACACACACACACAACACAAGCACACCAAACAAACAGCAATCCATACACATACACCTAAAATCTTACACCTAACCCTACACTAAACTATACACACACCACTAACTATCCACTTACCTTAACCCAAACCCTAACCCTAAGTTTCGTCACTATCACACACTCACCTCACCTGTGCCCTAACCCTAACTCACCTACCCCACCCTAAACCTTATGTCCACACAATCAAACACTTACCTGACCCGCGCCCTAACCCTAACTCACCTAACCCGCCCTAACCCTCACGTCCTCACAATCGCACACATACCTAACCCACGCCCTAACCCTAACTCACATAACCCACCCTAACTCTCATGTCCACACAATCGCACACATACCTAACCCGCAACCTAACCCTAACTAACCTAACCCGCACTTAATCGCACACTTACCTGAACTTGACCCGTAACTTTCCACTACAGCGCTGGAAATACAAAAGCAACAGAAACAGACAACCAAATTCTTTCACTAGGAAAAAATTCAGTTTTCTGTTGCTTCGATATTTTCAGCTTTTGCTGAATAGGGTTCAATATTAGAACATTTGAAGTTTTGAAACTTCGATGTTCTGATATAGACCCCCAATATCTCTGCTGTAGTCCACAGAGCATTATGTGCTTGCAGCGGTACTGTACTAAGATGTCCTTAGGATGTCTGTCAGTAGCCAATGGCGCACATGTGAAAAGCAGATGTGACCTCCCACACACACCATGTCTGTGAAGACAATCCCTATTACAGTAGCAAACGTCTGCTAATATACCTGCTATACATGCTTGACATCCTCTTGCACTGCGAAGTTGGGACTATAGGGGATGAGGTAGGGCTACACCTCATGTTCAGGACATATGGTGAATATATATGTACATATGATTATCCAGATATCTATACAGATAATTACAATTGTACATATCGACATATATAGATGGGTGTGTATATGTACATAGATATGCATATACATGCCCAGATATATACATATACAGAGCATTATATGTCTACACATATACAGATAGAGATACACATGCACATATATGTATACCATGCTGCCATGCCCGCCAGCAGTCCACTGCTGTTGTATCCCTCACACATACAGTGGGGCTGGGGCCATAAATGTGTGGGCTTCACCTACACAATACATATGTGCTCATATGCACTCCAGAGGCCAGTGTATGTAACAGTGGTATATGGCCCTGTATTATTGAGTCTGGGGGGGAATGCAGCATACATAACCGAGGCTGTTACAAAATGTGGGGTTATCAGGAGTGAGCTGCATTAAGGTATCTGGATGTACAGTACTATACATGTCACCTATCTTGACATTACTCACATAAAGTGGGTTACTGCAGGCCTATTGCCTCCTGCCATACAGACGGTTCTGTTTGCCAGTGTGCCTGTGATGGTGTCAGTTATGCCTTGTTATGTAACAGTTATATCCCATTTGGTCAACTGAAGTCTTTACCACCTAGTGATTGTGTACAGAGTGTAGATACAGGCTGCTGGATTATACACCTGCATCACTTACTGTTGATTGTGTGGTATCCTATGGCTAATCTGTCATTACTAATGTACAATATGAAGGGCTTGGCCTGGACAACAACAGCTGCGGACCTTTCCAGACTACTGTATTAGTATAACTGTTTCACAGTTGCTTTACTCTGTTGATATGGATGTCAGTGTCTGAACAGCTATATGACATGACATATAAATCTGTAATAGTACACAAACAAAGATATACCATTTCTGCAAACCTGTGTTTGATGTGGTATCCCATGACCCCTCTGTGGGTATTTGTTGCAGGCAACGATTGTCATTTGTATGAGTGGCTCATCCAGTGTCCAGTTGTTAGGGTGTTAACTGTAGGCATAGTGGCTGTTCCATATTGTGTGCGCCTACTACACAAGTATCTTACTGTACATCTATCTGCGTGTGTATGTGTAGTCAAGTGTATATATATATATTTATATATATATATGTGTGTGTATATCTGTATCTGCATATATGTGGCTGTGTATATGTATCCTGGGGATGTTGATAGCTTCCACATTTTACATTTTTTATGGGAGCCAGACTGTACTGCATGATATGTTACCAGTACCAGCCTGACATCATACAGGTGGGATGTAGTACTGTTAACATCTTGTGCCCATGTCGTGTCAGGTCCAATTTATGGGATCTGCAACACTTGGTAGTGTATTGCAGGGTGGACGTGTATGGCTGTGGGGAGTATGTCTATTCGTACAAGATGTATATTGTTTGGGGCCTCTCAACCCCATTAACGGTGCATGTGAACATATTTGTTTTTGCTAATCTACCATTGCTATCTATCTGCAGATGTATGGCCATATATACCTATATAGATATATACATATTTGCTTACACATATATAACTATGTCCATACATACCTACATAGATATATATCTGAGTACATATATGTAACTTGCTGTGTATATGTAGACATATAGGTGTAGACATATATATGTGTCGATGTACGCATTTGCATGTATGTATGTTCATATATGTTTATATATATGTATAAATTTCTAAAAATATATATATATATATATATATATATATATATA
Source organism: Protopterus annectens (assembly GCF_019279795.1). Taxonomy (NCBI): domain Eukaryota; kingdom Metazoa; phylum Chordata; order Ceratodontiformes; family Protopteridae; genus Protopterus; species Protopterus annectens. The sequence continues at coordinate 431,960,862 of NC_056737.1, read as the reverse complement.
TATATATCTACATATATAGATATGTTGTATCTGTTTAGATATTAATATATTTACACACACACGTACATCTAAATGTTGGTGTACATTCTCTGTACTGTTGCATGACTGGGCTGGATGATATGTTTCTGAAAACATTAGATTTATGCATACCTGGCATGGCTTAGTGGTAAATCACTTTGTCTATGGTGTGCCGGGTCCTGGGTTTGAGCACTGCAGTGGCTGTTTATTTTGTTGCTGGGCAGAACATGGACCATTGGATAAGGAGTGATTAAGGCACTTTAAAGCAGTTGTAAGCAGGTTTGCATGTGTTTGCACGGAGGTAAGCACTGCTGACTTCCGGTTGCACTTTCTTATACTCAGTTAGCTTCTACATTATTTAATCTGTGTAGGCAGTTCTTACCCCTGCACAAACAGGCTTAAACCCACTTACTGCTGCTTAAAAGTGCTTACTCTTGCTTACCTCTAAGCTGATTTCTTTAAAAGAAAAGAAAAAAGGGTTGATAGGAAAGTGGTGAAAAAGGGGCATAAAGAGGGAAAGACAGTAGGGAAAATAGCTAGGGATGTGCAGGAAAGGTGTAGGGAAGGTCCATAGCTGCCCATTTCTTCTGCAGCAACAGCTGTGCATATACACTGAATTTGGCGGTAGATTTGGACACTCAAACTCCTGGGAGAGGGGTGAGGACATTAATAAGTTATGATACCAGTTAGATCAGATTACATGTGTCCAGTGGACATGTGTGCGAAATGGACAGCTAGGTATGGGGCGAGATTTTTTCTGGGAACAGATTGCCTTTTTTTATTTTTTTTTCAGGTGAGAGTGGGATATTGGGGAGGGGTAGTAGGTTTATTTGGGGAGGTAGGTTAACAGACAAAACACACAAGATGCATATAGTGGTGGTATATGACACATGTGGAGGGTAAACACCTTGATGGGGAGGGGTGTTCGGACATTGGAAGCCCACAAGCCCCCTAATGGTAACAGTGGGACTGAGGTCCCCACCCATGGGCAGTCACCACTGCACCTTCACAGCCCCAAAGGTGGCTGTTCTGGGGGCTGAGCCACAGAGTCAGACTGACTCTCTAATCATGACCCGCGGCCCTCGAGCTGGTGTAGAAGATCATCGATCTGCTCGTTGATCCCTCTATGCACCACAACCCTAACCTGATGGGTGACAGGTGCCTGTCTGCGCCCACTCCCCGGGGGGGGTGAGCCCCATCCCCTGAGGCAGTTCCACCCAAAGGTGGTGCAGGACCAATGGACAGGGAAGTCTGGGGTTGGGCCCCAGACATGCTGATGCCTGGTGCCTCGGCCAGCTGAGGTGGAACAGGTGGGTCCGCTGGGACCGGCCTTCCCAAGCGTGCTATAGTGTTTAGATTTCATCATCATATATGGGTTAGTAATAGTCAGCACATTCCAGGGTTAGGTATAACAGCATGCATAGATATTCCCATTAACCCAGACACCAGATATGGAACAGTTGCATAGCAAACAAAACACATGCATATATGGGACCACAGTGGCAATAAGAACAGCATGCAGGTACGTTGATGGCACCATGCCAACAATGTTGGAATAATTCAATATGACCTATGCATGGAAACTATTATAATATTTATCAAACAATTGGACATTATCAGAGTCAGTACATACCAGTTGGGGTGTGTATGGTGATCATTGTTGGAGATAAGGTGGGGTGGAGAGAAAGATGTCAATTAACAAGTAGTATATTCCTGTAGTCCACATTACTTTCCTAGTCAGTGCTGTTATCTACACCTTACAAGTCTTATTACACTACCCTATAGCCTTATTATGAACAGTGATATGGCTGCCATCATCATTACACTTGAACTGGTTTTACCTGCAGTATACACTTCTTACCTGGTATACCTGTGGAGGATTGTTTGTTAACACTGACTAACTGTTTGTACACATACGCCCGGATTCTGGGTTGATGTTTTGCACTATGCTATCCAACTCTTTCTGCATAGACTCTGGCCATGTGTTGACCACATGCTGGTGTGCCTGGACATATGTAGAATATTGCCCTCTTCCACCTTTAGTGACCTGACACACACATATACATGCCTTCCTACATAGTTATATTCTGTAGCACGGTGTGGGCGACAGTGACCAGTGATACTTTATTATTGGGAGAAACTGCAACACTCACAATCCCCTACAATACCAGGGTGGACAGTATCAGTACAGGTTATATTGGTCTGTATTTCTCAGCACAGTGTTCATATCCAACGTACCTGTGGGAGCAATGTTTGTTAGCACTACCTGACTGTTGCCACACAAAGTTCCAGATTACACATTAGTATTATGCACATACATCTCACTCTGTTACTGTACACACTCTGGCCACAGCTTAACAACATGGGAGTGTAGATAGGACATTCTTGAAATATTACTCTCCTAACAGTTTTGGGGGTTGCTACAGTGACAGGTGTGTTCTCATGATGGTTGTCAATCACTTGTATTCCCTGTTTGCTGGCTACACATCTGAGATCATCCCACAGACTTACGAGGGGGATGTGGGGACAGGCAGCAGATATGGGGACATATACTGGACATTCTGGCCTCATGTGTACAGTTGTGGGGTATGAATCTGTATGCAGTCTACTTCCACTCCCAGTATTCAGATCATGGCTGTGTCTGCTACAACTTAAATACTGTCCATCATAGTTGTGTTTGCTATATTGATATTGCTGTATATCTTCAGTCTGCTTTCTGTCTTATTAATCCCCTGTGCTTATGCATTCTGACCTTGTATAACAACACTCTTATACAGAATTCCTAGACAGTTATATGATGTAGGACAATGTGGGTGACAGTGAAGTGTAACACCTCATTATTCAGAGCAACTGCATATCATTCTTGTATTTCTGGGAACAGTGTTAGTATCTGACAGACCTGTGGGAGGAATGTTTATTAGCACTACCTGAATGTTCTACCACACAGTACCAGGTTCCACATTACTATTATGCACATACATCTCACTCTGTTACTGTACACACTATAACCACAGCTTAACACTTTGGATTGTAAATGGGAGATACGTGGCTTCATAGTCACATAAAGTATTGGGGAGTTGCTATTGTGCCAGGTTTGTTGCCATAGATGTGTGTCAATCAGTTGTATTTCCTGTTTGCTGCCTATACGTCTGGGATCATCCTGCTGATTTCCCAGGGGGACAGGTTGATAGGCAATAGATATGGGCTACTTTAATAGACATTCTGGACATATCTGTACAGTTGTGGGGTATGATTATGTATGCCAACTACTATCACTGGCAAGATTCGAACTGTGGCTGTGTATGCTAAAAGAACAACAGTTCACATCTCAGTTGCATGTGCTATTCATTTTTTGTTGTCTGAATTTTCCTTTTTACTGTCTATGTGTCTCTCAGATGTACTAAATGGCCTCTGGCATTACACCTGTCATATACAGGCATTCCTACACATTAAATTTATGGTGCATGGTGTGGGTAACAGTGTTTAATACTACAGTGGTATTACATGATTGCAAATCTACATTACCATATGATACCAGAATATACACATGCAGTCCAGCAGTTAGACCTGTTTTGTCGGGTAATTATACTTTTATTGACATACAAACAATATGAGACTCTTCCTGCCATATTCTCTAGTGTATGCAGTACTTGCCTTGAACAATACAGGTTTTATACTAGCAATTAATTTACTACTATTTTTATTTTTATTTCCTGTGACAGTAAATGCATGAGTATTACTGACCTGCCTCATGTCGAAACCGCATCAGGCGACAGATGTGGGCCTCCTGGGTCGCGGCCTGCTCCGTTGCAGCTGAGGGGGACATAAGAGGTATATTTAGCCATACCTATCCATGATATACCTGAGTTGGCACTTATTACACACATACTGGGGTGATACTTACACACGTCTGGAACATCCCCTGATGCTCTAGCCTTTTGGAGCCACTCCTCCAAGTGGTCCCCCTTCCACCGCTTCAGGTTGGCATAGTGGTGCCTGACCTGCTCACCAGTTCAGGGTATGCCAGTGGCACTGGTGAGGTCGCGGGCGAGATGGTTCCCAGGCCTCTGCCTTATATTGGGAGCCCTGGTACTGGCCCTGCAGCAGTCTCTGTGCATGGTCTTTAACTAGGAGTCCAGCCATGACCTTGGACTCCTGGATGCACCAGCGTTGTGCCCAGAAGCGCACTCCTTCTCCCCTTACTGCCATAGTGCCTGCAAGGGGAAGCTACAACCAGTTATGAGATGTATTCCCGTCTCTTGGGTTTAAGTAGGGCTGATTTCCTGCACTTTTCTGTGATTGGCCGGTTTTGAAAAGGCTAAGCTATGGGCAAACCTGCTTACCTTAGGTTTGCATTGTTTAAAGGGGTATACCACTGGGCACAAAGAGTTAGCTGGTCTACACATTGCTCACACCTCCTGAGCTGGCCTGTGCAATGCTTAGCATTGCTTATATTAGACCTTCATTATAATGCCTTTTTGGCATTGTGTTATTATTCATTACACCTTATATGTATGCCTGGTATCCCTGATTGATGTGTATGTACACTCTGTGGGGTCCTTGTGTTTTATTGGGGACTTCAACACTCTGTTACTATTACACCTCACTTCTGGACTTATTGCTGTACTCCAGTTTACATATTTATGTTATGTAGTGGGTTATGGCACATATGACTGTATACTGATGCCTTTCACAGGTTCAGTTTGGTTATACTATGGTGAGGACATGTTTACTACTACCTCATTCTTTTGTCCTTATGTGATGGCTTGGTGGATAACTACTGGGACTATGGTGTATAGGGTCCTGTGTTCAAGACCTGCATGGCTGTTTATTTTGTTGATGGGCAGAACAAGGGCCATTGGACACAGAGTGATTAAGGCACTTTTGAGCAGTTGTAAGTGGGTTTGCACGATGGTAAGCACTGCTAACCTGCCGTTACATCTGCTTACAGAGAGTTAGCTTTAGAATTGCTTAGCCAGTGTAGGCATTGCTTACCACTGAGCAAATGGACTTAAGGCTGCTTACCAGTGCTTACATATGCTTACTACTGCTTGTTTGTGCTTAGACCTGCTTACTACTGCCTTATTCATTATAACACTGACACCTCACATGTGCATTTACTGCAGTACTCCAGTTCATAAATATATGTTATTTAGTGGGTTATGCAACAAAAATATTGGTCATAATGTGCTTTGCCATGTAAAACAGAATGTGCTGCAGTGAGACTCGAACCGGGAATACCTGCTTGTTAGGTGAATGCTCTGCCCACTACACTGTTGCTGTGTTGCTTCATTTGCATATATCTTCCTTTTTATCCTCTTCAGCCTTTTAATCTGCTTTAACCATAGCTAAGAGATGGGCACACCAGCACACCTACGGTTAGCTTCAATTGGATTTTTAGAAAAAAAAAAAAATGAGGGTTTCTTCATTTTATTACTACATTCTATTAATGTTATACACAAGAGGAACTGTTGGTGGGGATATGCGGTCACCCATGAGCAGTCTCGCTCATTGCATACCACTTTCTACTATTATACATTGCAGGGCATGTTTATTCTGAGAGTTCTGCTCTCAGACATGCCCCCTGCACTCTTACATGCTCCGTGTAAGCCTAGGAGCTCTGGCAGCCCACCTTATAAATATGCATGGCGCACTGCCATCCTGCTCCTACACGGTCGCTTCCGTGCAGGACTAAGCTAGTCCTGCATGGAAGTTTACTAAATCTGGGGGACTGTAGTCACTGGATGTGGCAATTTCAATGATCAATGCTACTTTTGTCTTCTTTTCATGGACCACTATATCTGGTTTTCAGGCATCTATCTTTTGATCTGTTGATAGCGGGTGATTCCATGTAATATAAACATCATCATTTTCTATAATGCTTTGTGGCATGTTTTCCAGTGTTTTTCAGCCACTTCACTACCATAATGTTTGCACAATCCTCAGTGCAACAGTCTCGCCACACTATTAAGCTTTTCAGTATACAGTCTTTCTGCCATTAATATGTCACAACCAACAATGAGGCGTGTGACTGTTTCCAATTCAGTTTTACAAAACCAACATTTATCTGTTTCTCCCACATGTTCAATAGACTTTGTAAACCAGCATGTATATAACCCACTGTCTTGGGCCGCCAATATTAGCCTTTCATCTCTTGGTTTGAATTTGCTTCTCCTTAACCATTCCTGCGTTCCTTCCTGATCAGCATGAGGTTCTTCCAGAAGTTTTCTATACTTGCAACTATATTTATGCATTTCCCACATTTCATGCCTTCTCATCTAGTCCTTCACCTTATAGTCTTTCTTTTGTTTTTGGGCACATTCAGTTGCTGCCGGATTTTTATCTACTTTTGCTTTGATTTCCATTCCTGATTAACGCAGATATGCTACTGCTAGATTTAGCAAAGACATCTTAGATTTATTCTCCTCATGTTTCAAAACTTTCACTATGTTTGGGTCTTGTGAGGTCAGCAGATATGTCTGGAGTCCCACAATTGCAGATCTATATATGTAATCAATTTCAAGGAGGCCCATCTCTCCTTCAGAATGGGGAATATATAATCTTGGTATGCACTGATTTTTATAAATCATTTGGTGAGCATGAAGCGTTCTTGTTTTCCTATCCAATCTATCCAACATGTCTTGGGGCCAGTCAATCACTCCAAAACTGTAAGTTAGGACAGGAAGAGCCAATTGGGTTATAGTTTGGATTTTGTTCCTAGATGTCGATGCTGTATTCAGGATTAATTTAAGTCTTATGAAGTATTCCTTACTAAGTTTTATTTGCATTTGTTCATATTCTGTGCTCTGTGGCATAATAGGATAGAGTATGTGACCTGAGTTCGATTAGCTGCTCAAGTGCCTGTAGGACCTGGCCATACAGGATGGGCATAACAGGCTGCTGCTTGCTCTCCCATCTTAGGGGGTGGGGTGGTTGGTGGCTCCAGCCTGCCATACAGGTAACACCTAGAGGGAGTAATGCAGTCCAAAATTATCAAGCTCATGCTACCTCAGCACATTTGTACTCATAAGCCGAGGGGGCCTCACTGTGCAGAGATACACTTCCCACTGGGAGGCAGCAATGGCACAGCTTGGAAGAGGGAGGAGGTGCTCCTAGGGTGAGAGTGTAGACTGCCCTGCAGGACATACAAGCTGTCCTGCTGTCTGCCATATGGTTATCGCTGATAAATGGAGTGCTGACTGGGTCTCCTGGAAAGGAACAAATGGGTTGTAAGCCTGTCACATAGCTTGGGAATGTCAGGCTCCTGTCCTTCTTGAAAAAAAAAAAATGGGCTAATTGGGTGCAAACAAAGGAGCCATCATGGAAAGTCTTGCAGGGGAAAAATAGTAAAACCTGTCTCTTTGAACAAATCAAAGCTATTTACCTATATTCTATAGTTTTGTGAAAACCCATTATGTTTAATTCTGGGTATATGCATGTTGCTAGGATACTTAGGAAAAAAGTCCAGAAAATATTAACAAATACCAGCAAATTTAAGTGCAATAACTTAAACATAAAACATGAAAAGTACAATAAAATATAATGGTAAATTGCCACAAAATAAATATAAATTATTAAAAAACTTAAAAGTAGTGGCAGACTGTAAAACATATAATTCAAACCACAGTACAGACATAGGCCTACTTTAACATCATAATAATTAAGTCTTATTTCTATATTATTGCCATTACACAAGATTTAATAGATTACCTTAGAATCTCACATGTAATTGAAATGAGTTTATATGTTTTAATATTACATTTATAAAGAAAACATTGCTTCCAGCAGAAATTGTTATAATATAATCAAACTACAATTTTACTCTGCTTATTGTAGTTTTTATACTAAAATGCTAGTATAAGAGAATTACATCTACTGAAGAGAAAATGTTCATTTCCTGGTAATGTTAATGCTCTCGCTGTAAAATGTTACAGACTCTGTTAATGAGTTATGCCATTAATGCAGTGACAAGGACTTCCACTTTCAAAGGGGTTACGTTTAATGAATTTGTTTTAAATGATTTAGACATGTTGAATTTATTCAGTTCTTCTATGATAATAGTGCTTTTTTTCACAGTGTGGATAGCATCTCCAGGACATGCAGTCAAGGATATATGTAAGAGCCTTAGCATGTTTTGTTTTTCTGTTTCTTATTATTGTTGCTATTGTATGCACTTTACTGATTTGATAATGATAGCAGTGTTATGGACAATCTTAAGGTACCATGCACATATGTATGGTCAGATTCCAGAAGAGTTGCTCTTGATGTAAGTATGCCTTGCTTCCAAAAGACTTGTTCTCACTGTAAGTGACCTACTTCAGTGTAAGGCCTATATATAAACAGGCTTACAGCAGAGGCCATATTGCAAAAGACCTGCTGTCAGTGTAAATGGTCACTTACACTGACAACAAGTCTTTTGGATTCAGACCCATAATGTAAAAGTAGCTCTATTGTTTACAAGCCACCCAGCAGTTTTCTAAGCATCACTGAGTTTTTATAAGGCTGCAAGTCACAAAACCAGACAACTACCTTCCTCCAGTAAAAGCATCAAATTAAACCATTTTATCCTCATGAACGTTTTACTTATTTGCAGATGTTACTATAAATCCTATTGTAAACAAAACCTTAATGCAGTAATAAGTGACCTCTCATAGATTTTACTGGGTTTACCCATGGATAGTACGCTTTGTGCACAAGGGGAAACAGTAGTTCATAGGTTCATAGGTTGGTACTAGGCTATCGGCTCTAAGGCCTATGCAATCCCAGCCATAACAATTCCCTGGATATTTCTTCCCACAATATTTAATTCTCTGGGCCCCTGTCTAGCAGGGTGACTGACATGATATAGGTTCATAGGTTGGTACTAGGCAAAAAGTCATCACTTCCAAGTCTTGAACCCAGGACCCTGTGTACTACAATTACAGCAACGTACCTCCACACTATCTGAGCCATCATTCTGTCAATAAACAAATTCTAATTGCACATCGGAAATGTTTTACCTCACATTAAATTGTGACTGCACTCCAAGTAAGAGGTAATCACACTGAGTGAAATGTGACTGTAGCTACTAAGCAGTTTAAAATTGATATCAACTAGTTTTCTTGAGTCTAAGTGGTAAAACTAATGCATCATTTTCCTTTAATTTTAAGGCAATTCTTCTGTAATAACAGATCTTCATATGTACTTGAGAACTATCCTTGCTCTGCTTTAGTAAGTGGATCCATTCTGCATGTCAAAAACATCCCTTAGAGCTATGTCATCATACCATGCTTACAGTCACAGCTAGCACATATCATTCATGTACTGCACATGAGTAGCCATATAGTGGGTCTTGTGATTGCACAGTATATCTTAATTTATCCCTTCTGACTACAGTCAGCATAGAGAGACAGAGAGACAGACAGACAAAGCACGGAGTTTACTGAATACAATGGGATTTTTACAAAGCTAGGATGTTCCTTTTCAAAAAATATTATATAATAGCAATACAGTATAGCGGAGTCATGTTGGTGGACTTTAGTTTCATCCCTCTGGTTCTGCTGTCATGAGAAAAAAAGCCTCCCCACCATGAGTTAAATATGAAGTAGTTACTCCCTGCCCTTGTATATTGCTTAACTATACATTAGGATGATCATTCCTTATTGCAGTTGTACAATGTTAAGGAAAATGTAAGTTCTATAAACGTATTGTATAAAGCTAGTTGTTCAAGTTGTGGTAGTTTAAATTCTACTCATGGAGTGCATGACATAGTGGAAAGAGCTGTACTGCAAATGCATGGTAAAGTGGTGGAGTATGTGAGCATAGATGCCCAAGGCAGTACAGATGTTTGTATCCACCTTTAGTTTTTTTAAGCAATTTTTGTCATACTGATAGTAGTGTTTTATTTTGGAGTGTATTGCCTTTTTTGTCCAAAGGAATTAAGGTGTGTTTTCTACTTTGTGTGTGTGGTGGGGGTGGGTTAACCTTTCCACTGCTGAAGTAATGATGACAAACTTGAATTTGATAGATGTTATAGTGACTGCCTCATTCTTCCAAATGATGGTTGCTGTTGGTGAAGTAAGGCATTGTATTGGCCTGCAGCAGAGTTGTTTGGAGATTTTGAGAAAAAAACATTTACATTAAGTTTTATAAGTGAATTAAGGCACTTTATATTACTGGTTGCTGTATGACAGCTCAGTACCTAAGTCTACAAGGACATCACAAATTTAGCATATTGCTTCACCAGCCACCTTGTTGTTCTTTTATGAGGAAAACAACCAATGCATTTTCAGTCATACTCAGTAGACTATCAGTTGCACAAATAATTACTAATTAAAATTACCCAGAAACACAGCTGGCCTTGGGTGAAATAGAAACCTAGACAAAGTGTTCCATGGTGAACCACTGCTGCAAACCATCCCCTCCCTGCCAGTGCCTTCCCTGTTTTCCCTCCATCCCTCCTTGCCTCTCCACCATTCAGATTATTATCCTTGTTTTTTTTCATACTATGTCTTACTCTTCAACATTTTCTTCAGTCCTTTCAATACATCCTAATTGGCAAAGATGGCATTGTAATAACTGTGGAGGAAATAATTGATTTTAGCCAGGGGTCTGTGGGCTATAGGATTCTAGATGCTCTGAGTTACATTTTAGAACTTTTTCCCAACACTTTGATCCAACAATGGTCTACAAAAATTAAGACTAGGGAAACAAATTCAGTCTTATTTTTAAGACAAAAATATGTTTTGTTCCGGGTGTAATGTTTCAAGCTGGCAAAATATTAGTTCCCAGTAAAATGAGGAGGCAAATGCTTGCTTCATCATCTGGGAATAGTGCCTCTTTACTCTTCTCAGAAAAAAAAAATGACAGTGCTTTTCTATATATCCATTTGGATACAATTTAAAATATCAAAATCACAAGTCCATAACATTAAGAGACCAAAACACTGAAGACTACGATTTTGAACTCTTAGATTTGTCCCCCTTTAGGACTCAATCCTGAGACCTCACCCTTGCAGGACCCACATTATTACTTGTTCCTGGGTTCATATTGTTAGGGGGTTTAGTATTCGAGATTTTAGACAGTTTGGTCTTCAGCATTTTGGTCTTTCATTATTATGGTCTCATGATTATGATTTTTCAAGATTATAGTCTTCAAAGTTCTGAAAATAAACTACCATACAGTCATATATTTTAAGTTGTTGCTGTTATACATATACACACCAGCATGAGGAATAGTGTTGAAAACCTTGGCCATGTAGTACACACAGAATATACTGACCTGGCTATGGCCTTTGACACAGTTTCTATCTTCCTTTTCAGGACAGTTCTGGTTGCTAGGATCCTAGAGAGAAATGACAGGGATATATTCTTCATGTGAGCAAATATACATATTTGGCTCTAATACTTCTTTGTATCTCTCTATTTTTTTTTTTGCATCTGACTCTTTGATTCTGAATTGTGGCAGGACATTGGACTTACGCTATCTTTTCTTTGTAATTCTGGCAGTTTTCTGCAGTGCTTATTGTAGTAATATTTATATGAGATTAGCAAATATTTTAGCATCAGTAATTTGCTTTTGAATCTTCTTTCCATAAGTAACAGAGTTGCTAAAAAACTGAGACTCTGCAATGAAGTATTTTAATATTCTAAAACTGCAATATGACATTCCTTATAGCTACTGCTGTGGTGCAGTGGCTAGTGTTGTCACCTCACAGCAAGAGGGTCTCCAGTTTGATTCTTGGCTGGGTGCCTTCTGTGTGGAGTCTGCGTGTCCTCCCTGAGTTTGCATGGGTTTTCTCTGCGTGTTCCAGTTTGCTCCCGCACTCCAAAAACATAAGTTAGGTGGATTGGCCACAATAAAATGGCCATAGGTGTGGGTGTACATGAATGTGAGTGGTATAAGAAGAACCATGACAGGACTAGCTATCTGGTGGTGTAAATCTTGGCTCTTGATGACTGTCACTGTTGAAGTGACATCCCGATCTATGTGGAAAAAGGGGTTGTGGGTAGGGTTCTTATTCATGTTCATTTGCCTGCAAAGTTCTTTCTACTAGGCCATTATGTTGTGATTCATAGTTACATGCTTGGACTCTTAACTATTCATCAAATCCTTTATAGACCATACTCTTTAACTCTGGACCATTGTCTGATGATAATATCAGACATGCCTTGTTTTGAGAAGACAGACTTCAATGTAGGTACAACACAATGTATCTTCTATTAATTTAATTACTTCAGAGTATCCAAATGAATAATGCACATATGTTAAATACATAACGTCTTTCATAAACATATCTGTGCTTGTCAAATTTACCTCATATTTATACACTATTACAAACATTCTGTTTACTAAATCCTGTCTCATTTCTGTATCTGTAAATGCTGTTGACCTGCAAGTAACTTGATGTGTTTTCCTTTAAAATCACAGTTTCTATACAGTTTTGAGTTGCATTAATTTGTATCACAGCTAGCTTATTTACATCATAATATTTAAATATCAGTACTTCCGTTATTAGTTTATTATGCATTTCAAAATACATTTTTGCTTATATTTCCATATTTTATTATATATCTCTCTTTAAAAGCTTTCTAAGAGTCATATTTCTTTAAGGATATTAAGTTTAACCTTTGCAAAATACTGCATCTTTTTCCTAAATCTCACTTATACCTATATTTTTTGCCTATGATATGTGCAATATTGCTTTGATGATCTCTGAGTATAGCATTGTTTCTTTTATGTTAGAATAGAAAGCCATCTATCAACTTACCAGTGTGAAAACTGATACGTCTGTATGAACTATATTGATTACCAAGTGCTAGTAATGGATTTGTACTCGTATTTTATTGAAATATTTTACTTGATTTTTTTCATGATAAGATATATGCATAGATGGGTGTACCTGTTGTTATCAAAAACCCACTTCACTGAACTTCAAAAAAAAAGTACAACTTCGCTGAACACTTATTTTCACAAACTCTCGGATCACCAGAATTTTACAACTGAAACAAAACCACTTGGTTACCATGACTAAATAAAGAAACCAAAGCAAATCAAACCACCCACGTGGGGGGCTTCACCCCACATCTCCCTATGTGGGATGCTGTGACCCCACACCCCTCTAACTAAATATACCAACTCTAAGATCCACTACAGTGGGGAAAAGGGCAAAGTTCACCACGGTGGCCAAGTGGTTCCTTTCCCTGAGTAAAATTTTGGTGATATGAGAGTTCATGAAAGTAAGTGTTCAGTGAAGCCATCCCAGTTTTTGAAGTTCAGTGAATTGGGTTTTCGATAATAACAGGTAGACACATATAGACACATGGTTTGTACTTGTTGATACTGAGCAGTTCACTGGCACTTTCCTTACTCTATCCTTCTTCACAATGGCCTCTGCTCCATGGAACTAACTTATTCAATGAAATATAATTAAATAAAAAACATAATGTAAGGTATATTATGTATTTTATTTATTTATGCATATTTATGCATTCAAGGATGCCTGGCACACAAAGCATTCATGGATCTTGCACTGATGGACATTTTGCATATCCACAAGCCAATAGCATCAGAACTAGGGGACTTAAACCTTGCTTGCCACATAAATAAGGCATTTTGGAGGGGAGAGCTATGTGTCTCAGAGAATTCCCCTTCTCTGGAACAGACTTCCCATCAATGTGAAGCAGAGTGCTTTCTTTACCTTATTCAAGCATAACCTTGACTAGTCAATGGGAAATAACCAATTCAACCCTTGTCTAGCACCACTGTATGTAATGGACAGGGGTAGCCTGTAATTTATTCCCGACCTTACAAGCACCCCCTTAAATAATCTCTAAGGCATAAACAATGCATGATACATTTGGGATGCATGACTAGGCTTATAAAGGCCCCAGTAGTCATTAGCCTAATACTCACCTATATATTTTACAGTTCTCATCCATATTTTATTTAATTCAGTATTGTACTGTCTCAGACTGTTCAGTAACTCTGTTTCTTGCCATATTTCAGCATGTCTGATCCACACCAGCAGATCATCATTTATAACTCCTTCTAAGCCTTCACTTTATTTGTTAAATAGCTCTTTGAAATGCTGTCTGTACAGATAAGATGACTAAATGGAAGTATCATGAAATTACACATTTCTAAAGGCACATTAAACACACACAACTTGGAGCTTTCTAAATCTACCTTTATCTGCAAGAATCTGTTGTTTAAATAAGAACTTAACAAAGTAAAGACTGCTTGCTCACATATAAACAATAGGTAATGCTTCCATTTCATATTAGTCAGGTTTTGTAGATCAGTACTAATGTAAACCACAATGCTGCTTTATGCTTTGATTGCACTATTCTACCATTCAAAAAACACTATAAAACAAAAATGCCTTGCTGCTCAGTATGTCTCCTCCAAACAGATTATTAGAAATACAAGGTTACCCACTTTCATTATCAATCACATGACTTAGATCCAACAGAAGGACTGTTTGAGCGTAGTGGATATAAAAAATGTACACCATGGTTAAAATGCCAGGTATTTGTGACATAAAATCATTTCAAAACTTTTCCCACCTTTAATGTGACCTATAACCTGTACAATTCAATTGGAAAACAAACAAATCTGTTAGGCGAAAAAAATATAAAAAATAAAAAAACATACAATAAGCTGGTTGCATAAGTCTGCACATCCTTAAACTAATACTTTGCTGAAGCACCTTTTGATTTACTGCCTTTTGATTTATTTAGTACTTATTATTTAACCCTAATAAATCTAAACTACTCATCTTTGCATCTAAACCTGTTCCCACAGACTTTATTATATTCTCCATAAACAAAACCCAAAAAGAGTTAGTAAATCAGGCTAAACTGCTAGGAATTACTATTGACAGCAAACTTAGCTTTGACTTGCATATTAATGACATAATAAAAAAGACTAATTTCGAGTTAGGCAAACTTTATAGAAACAAACAATACTTAGACAAATCCAGCCAAATAAAACTTTCAAAAAGTCTTCTCCTTCCAACCTTACAATATGGGTCTCCTATCTTCACCAATCTCCACAACTCTTTGTAACACAAACTGCAGTCCTGTTATTATAAAATTGCAAAATTCGCATCAACCCAACCAAATTGCACCCACCATTGCCAGGCCACTAGAAAACTAAACTGGCTAGAATTTGCACATTACCTACATTACACACAACTTACCTTTGCCCATAAACTCATTTATAAACCAGAGTGTTGCCCTTCCCTGAAAAATATCATTGAACCTTATGTCCCATCTAAAATCTATGCTCTAACAACAAACACCTACTTAAAGTATCAAAACCTAGTAAAAGAGCAGGTAGCTACCTTTATTCCCATTCCATAACTAAGCTGTGGAATGCCCTCCCATCATCAGTTAAAGAATTAGACAACATAATCTCCTTTAAAAGAAAACTAAAACGACATCTCACTGATAATCCCAGCTGCACATGCAACACATATCCACAGCCTTCTTAGTCTAGCAAAACTGTTTCACATAGCAAATATACTTATGTATATGTCATATTGTTACACCTTATGAGTTTTCCCTAATCTTTAGTATCCTAGTCCACACATCTATACAGCTATCTTAATACAATTTATCTTCTCTGTCACTTTCTGCTTTTAATACTGCCATTAAGTACATGCCTCCTATAATCTACATATTCCCACCACCTAGCTATAAGATTCTAACTATATCTATCCTACCTTTAAGTTTAACTCTCTAATTCAGCCTTCCCTCTACACTTACCTTTCCCTTTTCCTACTGAGCTGTATTGTTAAATATTTCTAACTGCATAATTTTCCTACATGCTAATGTTCCATAGTTACTGTATTGTGCCTTTTTTACAACATATGTGCCGTTTAGATAGTTTTCTGTATTATTTCACTTGCTTTATAAGTAATTGTTTCCTTACAAATTCATGTAATGATTTTCATTTAACTTGGAGCTTTTCTCCCCGGGCTGCCACTGAAAATGGGTCTCAAGCCCAGTGGACTTTCCCAGTCAACAAATATCAATAAATAAATACATAAATAAATACTTTTATTTTTATATTCACATGTCAGAAACGTCTGAGTTAGTAACTTTACTTGGTGCCCCCAGAAAGCTGATCATGTAAACAATATTTTTATTTCAATGCATTTTAACTCCAACACTTTAAAACTATGTTTGTCAACATATTACACTGAGTACCTATATCTAGTTTAAAGTCAACTCTTTATTAATACCGAGTTCCTCTTGCTACCAATCTGCTTATTTTACTGCACTACTTAATTTTTTTACCTTACAGTTCAAAATCCTTCCATATTATTGGTGTCTACAAACATTTTATTTTAAGTTCTGCCTTAGTAATATGCAATTCTTTGAAACTCATTTTTTCTTTGCAAGCTTTTGTGAAATGTTTTTTTTTTACCACAGTTTCTACAAAACTGGTTAAAGCTGAGCACTTCTTTCGCTTGTGTTTGTAGCTGTAGATAGTAAATGTCAGCTGAATTTTAATTGTGTTGTATGACCTTTTCACTCCATAGCTCTCTTTCTTGTTGTATACAGAAACCAAATTAATATACTATAGCCTAATCAAAAATAGCCAAGGTGATCTACTACCTACTTATTCATGGGCAAATCCCTAAAATAGGGTATAATTCTTTTTGAGTATTGGGTTCCCATATAGCCCCACTATTTTCAGAATTCTGAAAATCCACAAATATATTCGTGACCCTCCTTTAGGACCAATAGCCAATGCCAAAGGTTCAAAAACCTATGGGATAGTTAGGTATATAAGTTTAAAACTAAAAGACACACTCAAGAACATGAACCACATTTACAAGGACTCATGAGACTTTTTAAGTAAAGTCCACTAGGATTTGTATGCTGAACATCTTATATTGCAATGACTGATATAAGAGACCTATTTTCAGTTATATCCCATGAATATGGCATTGATTGGTTTGCTCAATATTTGAGCCAACAAAGTCAATTAGAGACTACAATGACTGAGGTCTTAAACTTCCTAATGGAGATGGCGCTAGACAATAATTCTGTTTGGTTTAAGGGGACCATTCTTAAACACATAATAGTGTGGCAATGGGTGCAGCAAGCTCCCCCATATTCACCAACATTGTCTTAGCATACTGGGAGGACCAATATATTTTTAAATCAGGGTTTGGAATGGCTGGACACTTTATGGGCATTTCTTGGATGACATAATCATCTTTTGGGGGGATTCCGAGACAAGACTTAAGGATATTTTTAATTCTGTAAATACCACTACTGAATTCCTAAGATTTACTTTGAATACATCTACTGACACTATTTGTTATCTGGATGTTGAACTGAAAGTGGACCATTTTAACAAAGGTTTTAGCTCTGATTTACACAGAAAACCTACATATTCCAAGTCCCTACTACATTTTGATAGTAGCTGCTCCTTACATAAAAAGAGAGCCCTTGTCAAGGGCCAGTTAGTAAGAATTGCAAGAATGGTGCCTGTTCTTGATTTGTTTTACCATGATTGTGAAAACTGCATGTAATGTTGCTGAACAGAGGCTATCTCTGTGAATTTTTGAAAGGAATTTTTAAGGAAGTCAAAGAAAAAAAGGATGAAAAGTTACTATCGGCCCCTTCTGGGTCTTAGAGAAGGTTTGATATCCACTGAGACCAAGTTTGGCCAGAATTACAATAGAGGTTGCATGATTACTTTCAACAGTGATACAGGGGCTATAAGAAACATTATTAAACACAATTGGAATGTGTTTGACATTTGTGATATTGATATGAAGAAGGTTGGGATGCACCCACGACTGTAATATTAAAAAAAAATACTTAGAAACAGGCTTCCAACCCCCCAAAAATATTGAGTACCAGTACAGAATGGTAAAATGTGGGAGATGTTCCCAGTGTCCATATGTACTAGGAGATAGTATTATTTTGAAAGGGTGTGGTACAATAGCATGCCCAAAGAGAAGCAAATGTGACATCAAAAGAATTGTATATATCACATTATATAAGAAATGTAATTCCTTCTATATTGGTAGAACAGAGAAAGCTTTAAAATATAGAATATATGAGCACATAAGGGATATAAAAAGAAAAGATTACAAAAATGCTTTGTGGAAACAAGTTCAAGCACACACTGGACATTAATTTGTTTTTTTTTTTCATAATAGATATACTTGATTTTGACTTGAGGAGAGGATCATGGAAGGCCAGATTGGAGTGTAGGGAATTTGCATGGCAAATAAGAACAAATAGCACTGTTCCTTTTGGTTTAAACAATACTTTATCTCTCTCTTGTTGGTTGAAAATGAGGGTACTGTACAGTTAACAGAACCCACATATAAATATTTTATAAATATAAATATAATTTGTTTAATGTATGGATTATTTTAGATATGTTGGTATTAAGTATTTTTAACATGTTTGTACAGACTTTTTATAGCCTTTACACTTCAACAGTTTCTTTAACTGGAGATGTATTTAGTTGCTAGGGAATGTCAATTAAATGAATTAATGGGAGTGGGTACTTTTTTGGTTTTACTATATAGCTTGGACATTCTATTTTAATTGTTAATCTGTGGAAGTCTTATTTTACACTTATGGGTGAAAGCACTTATTGTTTGAATAAAAATTTGTGGAGTTTATTTCTTTGCAGTGTGGTTTGCTGTTACTGTCTTTGGTACCAGGTGTTCATAGGTTCATAGGTAGGTACTAGGCTATCAGACCTAGGGCCTATACAAACCTAGCCAAAAAGGTACTGTGGCTTTCGACACCCAAGAAAATTATTTTCCTGTGCCCCTGTTGAGCAGGGCCACAGAGGTGATCCAGGGGGTGAATTTCCTATTTACCATCCAATCATCAAAATTTGTCTTGAAGTGTGCTGATGAGGAGCTTTGTTTGATATAGACAGGTAGTTTGTTCCAGAGTATGGAAAGTATCTAGGACAGGAATCTATCTCTCTAGCATGTTTTGTTTATTGTGGTGAAAAGGTTTAGGTCCCTAGAGTGTGTAGCTTGGAGGGAATGGGGTTTCTTTAAGTGGGGTATGTCCAACAGCTCTGGGTTTAACATAGCTTTGTATGTTAGGCAGAGATCGCCTCTGAGTAGGTGATATGCGACAGAGTAAAGCTGGAGTTTTTTGAGACGGTCTGTGTAGGGCATCTATTTGAGACCAGTAATCCTCTTTGTGAGGTATGTCTTTGGCCTTTCCAGTTGTTGAAGATGTCTTGTGAGGTACATACCAAAAGGGGCATTGTACTCTATAATGGGTCTAATGAGTGATGAGTAGAGGGGAGCAATGGCCTCTTTTTCCTGGATGAGAAATCTTTTGTGATGAGCTGTGCCATGTAGAAGGATTTCCTGACTACTGTGGTGATGTGATTATCAAAGGAGAGACTACTGTCCACCTGGGTCCCAAGGTCTCTTATCACACTTAAGTAGACTAGCACCTATGTGGTAGCTCATGGGTACAGAGTTTTTACCAAAGGGGATGATAATGCACTTTTTGGCACTGAGCTTGAGGCCATGGCTTTGACACCAGGCATCTGTCTCAGTAAGGCCCTTTTGTAGGATGTCTACATCGTTAGGAGTTTCAGTTATGGCTCCTAGTTTGCAGTCATCTGTGAACTTCATTAGCCAAAGTCCTTCTGTGTTAGCCTGTACTTCAGAAAAGTAGATACCAAACAGGAGAGGACCCAGGACCGAACCCTGTGGTACTCCACTTGTTACTGGACTGAAGTTGGATTTGGAGTCTGCTACTTTCACAGTGTGGGTTCTGTCAGTGACCAGTTGGCAACCCATCTTGTGACATAGGGATTTATACCTAGTTTAGTGAGTTTATCTATAATTCCAGAGTGGGAGATGGTGTCAAAAGCGAGATCTAGATAGGCTGTGTGGACCACCTTACCCTCGTCTATGGCTTTGGTGACTGCTTCAAAGAAGTCAATTAGATTTAGGAGACATGATCTGCGTTTTATAATCCTGAACTGGGTGGAGTCCAGAGTTTGGAGATTACCAATGTCTTTGTTTATAAGTTCCATGATGATACATTCTATGGCCTTGCAGACCAGGCTCATTAGGCTAATTGGGTGGTAGTTCCTGGGGTCTGTGGTGGCTCCCCCATTATGGAGTGGGATAACTGTCACTGTGCGCCATTCATTGGGCACAAAGCCTGAGGTGAGGCTATAGTTGAGCATGGTGCTTAGGTGGGGTGCCAGTTCATTCTGTAGTTCATGTAGAACGCAGCCTGGGATGTTATCAGGTCCCATGGATGGTGTGTTCTTGGCTTAGGAGAGTGTGGTTTTTACCTGTGCAGCATGATTACAGGAACTTTGCATTCTTCTGGTATAGAGATGAGCCCTTTCGGGGGTGAGGGGGGTAAAGTTAGCACTGAACCTATCTGCCAGGATGCTGGCAATATCAGTTGGTTCTGTATATTTAGTGCCATTGTGCTGTAACTCAGAGCAGATCTGAGTGTTGCCATTGAGATTCTTGACATAGCTATAGAATGCTTTGTGGCTGTTTTTAGAATCAGTGGTGATTTTGTTCTCATAGGCATGAGTGAGTGCGTGTGTTTGTGTGTGTGTGTGTGTGTGTGTGTGTGTGTGTGTGTGTGTGTGTGTGCGCGCCTTCCGTGGAAGGTTGGGCACCGGGCTGGCAACATGACACCATAAAATTCCATTGCCAATCATGGCGGACAGGTGATCCGCTGTGATGACCCCTAACCGGGAAAAGCCGAAAGAAGAAGAAGAAGAAGACGAACTAGCTTTGGAGGATTTTATGAGGGATCTCAGCTTCTTACTGAGGCTATGCAGGGAGTTTTTCCAGTCATGGGATTTTACTCTTTTTTGCAACAGTTTCTTTCTTCTGTTGTAGAGTTTGTTTATGGCAGGGGACCACCAGATTGGCTTCCTTTTTTTGGAGGCTAGCATCTTGGTTCTGTTAGGGATAGCACGATCCATGCACTCATGTAAATGCTTATAAAGTGCATTTGTGTAGGATTCAGCAGTTGTACCTCTATTGTCCATCTGCATTGGTGTCGTGAAGTTTGCCACTTCTGTCTTATCTTAAGAAGAGTGAAGTTGGCTTTGGAGAAATTTTTTACGGTGGTTTCCCTAATGGGGGGTGGGGGCAGGATGTGGATGTCTAGGCTGATTAGCTTATGGTCAGATCTGAACAACGAGGAATTGACCTCTGGTGTGGAACACTGGTCACCCATGTTGGTAATTACCAGGTCTGGGATATTGCTGCCCCTTGTGGGTGTGTGGATAAGTTGATCCAAGATGTTGGAATTTATTAATTCCAGAAAACGTTGAGCAAAAGAGTTGGTACATGAGTAGTTTTCCCAGTTAATGGTGGGGTAGTTGAAATTGCCCATTATTAGGGTGTTAGGTTGTACCCTAATATTTTCCAGTGTATCAAGAAATGAGGAGTGGGAATCCTGAGGCATGGTGGGGTATCTGTAGCAAGCTACAATTTGGATTGCGGTCTTGCCCAGAGTTAGTTGCACTTGGATAATCTCAGATGCATTATGCTGAGTAACTAGCCTGGAGATATGGATATCCTTAATGAATATGAACACGCCTCCACCTTTAGTGTTTCGGTCCAGGTTAGGTGGCCGAAAGGTGTGGTATGAATTATAGCCTGGTAATGCAGGGGTGCTCTCTGGAGCCTTGAACCAGGTCTCTGTCACTGCACAGAAGTTGATGTTCTCCATTTTAAGGAGTGCCTCGAGTGAATGCATTTTGAGGTTTAGACTTCTAGCATTGAGTAGCATTGCCCTCAGATTTTGCTTGCTTGTACCTGTTATGGTGGTGAATTTGTCATTTGAACCTTGCCTAAAAAAGGGGCACTACAGGGTTGGCAAGAGCCTTAGCCAGTATCCGGAATCCCAAGGGCGACAGGTGCAGGCCATCTCTGGCAAAGCATCGTGGTCTGTCGATCATGTCATCCCAGGCAGACAGATACTAGATCCCCTTAGAATGCACCAGAAGCTTAGCCAATTGTTAAAGTCAATCATTTTGTCCTTGTACTTTGCTATTATTCTGGGTGATGGCAGGATGTTACTCAGAGTGAGGGTCATATCTGCCTTGGCTACAAGATCAGAGAGCTCCTCCATGTCTCTTTTCATGTAGTCCAGGGAGGTGTGTCTCAGGACATTCACACCAACATGGACAATAACAGAGTCATATTTGTACTTGTTATGGAGTGACCTGAGTGCGTGCATTATGTGGTGGATCCTGGCACCTGACAGGCAGCTGGCAGTAACTTTGTCCTTGTTTAGCCTGGTGAGTGGAACATCAGTGTGCCTGACTACAGAGTCACCTATGACTAGAGTGTTGGGTACGTTGTTATGCCTTATGGGCTGTAGTTGAGTGAGTTTGTGGGCTATGTGTCATTTGGGTTGTGTTGGGGGTGGAGGTTGCATGAGTTTCTGCTTTGGACGTCTCTGTTGCTTGAGCAGATTTTTATTCAGAGCCTCCGTGAATGTAGGTGTGTGTTTTGTGTTGCTATGTGTGTGTTTTGGTGGTGTAAGTTTTGAGGGACTATGTGATCGAGACATTAAAACTGGACTCAGACAAATCCTTCAGATGAAACTTATTTACATTTATTGATTTTACAATATATTTTCTTTATTTATCTGCTTCAATCTTTACATTATTAATGTTCAGGCCAATTGTACATAGTGTATATAGAATGTTATAACATTTGTCTGTATTGAAGATTGTAATAATTATTATTATATATGAAAAATAAAAACATTTTTGAGAAAAAAAATATTTGTTGTTTTGTGACAAAGAGGAGGGGATAAGCAGGCACAACAAATTGATTGGCAAGTTAATTTACATGCTTAATATGAAGTCCAGATGTTTGTATGTCTTTTCTGACTATAAATTTTGGAGTACAGCTTAAACACACAATTAAGCAGAATTCATATTTTGAATTAACTATTTTTCATCATCCTGCCAGGCTTTTAGTGCAAAGTCTCTCACTGCATTGCTTTCAGATAAAAGGCTTTTAATGTTATAGAGAAGGTTTAGAGCTGCATGAACAAATGCAACACTCCTGATGTTCTGCTGCTAAATCACAGAGGTAACAAATGCCTGGAATAGGATTCAAGAGTAAAAAGACTCTCATACTTGGATGAAGGGTGCAGGTAGTAGAGACACACAGGATTTCCTGCTAATGAAAAAAAGCAGCACTTACATGTAGCCTGAGATGAAGAATATACTCTCTGATGTTCGGTTTGCATGATTTTTTTTTTTTAGAATAAAACATTCTGTTCTTATCGTCTATGCTAGTACTGTACAATTTTTATTAAGTACAAAGGTTATCTTATGGGATGTTGTGCAAGCCTAAGGTGGACTTGCTATCTAACTGTATTACTACCTTATAAATCTGCAATCGTGATTGCTTGCTTTAGTAATGCAATAAATTGTATAACTGAGTGAATTTAAGATATGCATTAAGGAAGTTGGGAAGTTTAGCTAGAACATCAGGGCTGGACCTATTAATCAGCTTCAGCATCTAATTCAGATCACGTTGTTGGGTGTCCTTGGGAGACACACATTACAGGTTGGTAGTCATTTATGTGGTATTTCAGTTGTGCTGATTTTTTTCATCTTAAACCTCTAGCCATGCCAGACTACAACAGGAACATACACTCAGAAAAGTGTCTGAAACTAGCGTGCATCAGTGAGTCACCGGAAAAGCCAGCTAATTTATCTTGTGATTTACTATTTATAGCTCTTCACAGCAACAAGAAATAGATGGTAGAAGGTGCTGTAAAAGGAATGATTCTGATAAAAATGGCTGCAACACTCTCTTTATAATGTTGTGTAGTAAATTACTACAGACACTGATCAAAATTTATCATAGGCTAAGTTCAAATCCAGTGTTACATTCATCTTTTTTTAATCTAGTGCAACATGCATTTTTTATTTGTTAACTAGATAAAGCCACATGGTACAAATACTTCTTTTCCAGGGTGACCCAGAAACACTCTCAAAATGACTGACTTGCATAGAGTCATACAGTAGACATATGGAGTGTGACAGAATTAAATGCAGAACAATAGTATAAATGTCATTAGCAATGTATAACTAATCCTCTGTGTTAGACTGCCTGACAAACTGCTTTCATTTAAATATTTTGCTGGTTCTACTCCTAGATGCACTTTCCTGTATTCCTTAGCTGCACTCCTCTCTTACCAATAATTTATTTCTCTCTGTATTAACCTGTACAGCGCTCCTGTACATGAGCTTTCTTTCATGAGGAAGGAAGGAGGTTCCTTATAGTGCCAATGCATTATTTCAAAGTAAAGGTGCTGCAGCTGATAGCAAACACCCTTGATGTTGGAGTGTAGGAGGGGAGGATACTTGATAAAGTTAGGCCAGTGAATTTGTGCATATCATTAGGATGGAAACATTTATACTGGGAATGCTGCCTGCAAATCATGGTGCTTCACTATCCCATCACATTTTTGCAGTGGTCACCCACATCAAATAGTTCTAGCAGTTCAGTGCTATTGATTTACTTTTATTTCACTTTTTGAACTAGACAAGAATCACTTAGCACAAGTATGTCTTTCCATGGAGTGACCTGGGAAGTTTTGTCTGGATAAGTAAGTTGCAAAGAGTCACACAGGATCTAAACAGGCATTTGAAGGTAATCAGACTTGGGTATAGAAGTGAAAGATTATTGGCACCTCATTCTATATACGCTTTGCTATCTTCCTAGGGAAGGAGATCACATCTTTGCTGACATATGATTCTTCCTTATTTTGCTGTGTCTAAAGAAAAATTTTCACACTGAACTGGGTGCACTGGTCTTTATAAGCACACCACCTTATCTGTCCTCAAATGAACCTCAAGTGACTTATTTGTTCTCAAAGTAACCTACTATTAGAAGCAACTTATTTAAAAATAGTCTTACAGTGTAACACATAGCACTGAAGCCCTAAAAACCATATACAAATATTGTGGTAATATTAATGTAACATTTTCAGTGCAATATTTTTTGAAATTAGCTTTACTTGAATGAACAGCAGCTCTTCAGAACCTGAAGAGAAACACATTTCATAACTTAACCTACAGTTGCTCAACAACCATTTGATTGGGTTCCAGTTGTCTGATCACAGCTGGCTGACATTACTTACTGTAGATTGTACTGAAGAGTTGTACACATTGCAGAATTGGTGTTTGTATATTTCTAAGCCCTGTTCTTCAGAATTTTTGACTTCTGTGCTTTTGTGCAGCTATGCAGTTAGTATATTTAATATGTTTATATCATGCTATCGAAAGATGAAAATAGCAAATGCTATTTCATCGAACCTAAAATATCTAAACCACATAATATCGAGCATTCAGAATGGGAAAAAATTTGCTATTCCGAAACAAATACACACAACACAAGCACACCTAAAAAACATCAATCCATACACATACACTTAAAATCCTACAACTAACCCTACACTAAATGGTACATACACTACAATCTATCCACATACCTTAACCCAAACCCTAACCCTAAGGTCTGTCATTACTGCACACTCACCTAACCCATGCCCTAACCCTAACTCACTTATCCCGCCCCTAATCCTAATTCACCTAACCTGCGCCCTAACCCTAACTCACCTAATCTGCACCCTAACCCTAACTCACCTAACCCACACCCTAACCCTAATGACCACACAATCGCACACTTACCTGAACCCAACCAGTAACTTTCCACCACAGCGCTGAAAATAGCGAAGCCACAGAACCGGCCAACCAAATTATTTCCCTAGGAAAGAATTCGGTGTTCTGCAGCTTTGCTATTTTTAGTGTTCACTCAAAACGGTATTAGAACATTCGAAGTTTTAAAACTTCGATGTTCTGATATAGACCCTATTTAATTTAAAGGGTATGAGAATGAACTTTAAAAATCATTCACAAATTGTCCTCAGATAAGTCTGCATTCACCCTAACAGAGAAACTGTGCTGCCATTTTACATGTATGTTTTTAAAACTATTGTAGTTGTGCTTGTATGTTTATTTTTTCATTGTATATTTGATTACACAGCAGACATGAAAAAATAACGTTGAGTGTCATGCATTTTGTCTCATGTTCAGATGTGCTGAGAATGACACTACTGATGAAAAGGTTTTTGTACTGACATTTTATATACAACAACAAATGCATTTACTTAATAAATCAAATAAATCAAATAAATAATATTTATACAAGTGTATACCACAATTCTTGCATTACATTACTAAAATTCATTAAAAGGCCAAGCTGTATAAACTGATCATAGAACATATATTAATGAGTTCAGTTTTATCCAGCAATTTTATTTGTGGTAATTGTGTTTATTTTCTTCTTAATAGTATACATTTCTTTAAGACAGTAAGCAATTCACACCAAGCTGTTGTGTGTCTTATGGATCCAATGGTTAACGCATTTATAAATTCAGTGAATGAAGGCATAATTTCATTTTTACAGTTCTTTGTAGTTATTTTCCTGGCTATTGTTAATAAACTCTAGAGGAGAAGGAATCAAGACCTGGATGTTGGAGTATTAAACAAAACCAAAAGTTTAGTTAGTATAAATTTATCAGGAAACATTGCTTTTTTCACAACAAGAAAATTTCAAAAGTTTGTAGTCATAAACCATATGCTGCCAATCTGCTTTGATTCGTGATTTACACCTCCACCAACCAATGCCTTTCTTTTTGTATATAATTTAAATTCTGTGTGGAGTAATAAATGATCTATGTAGAAATTTCCCTGAGAATGGCCTCTAAAATAATGACAGTCATTTTATGAGGTTACTAATTTTTTTTCTGTCTGTTGAATTAAAATCGAGCTGCTCATTTGGAGAACATAATCCCAGTAATTATCTATGATACAGAATCAGCATGTCCTACTTGGCTCAGCTAATTGACAAAGGAGTATCATCCAGATTAAAAGAGGACATTGTTCTCTTATATTCAGCATTGATTAAGCCAAGTATTAAATACAATGCATTCTTTGGGATGTAATTCTCCAGACATATCAAACAACTAGAAAGATCCCAGGGGTTCCTAATTAAGATCACTGGCTTAAAATCCCTAAACTTCCAGAAATAACAGGAAGAACTGTCTCTTTATTCTGTGCCTTACAGATATCTAAGGGTAAATCTGTGCCTTGCCTTCCAAACTATTAGGGATCCAGTGGTCTTGAATCTCTTGTATCTCCACAAATCACATAGTCCATCAAATACCAGAACCAGGGATCTAAGTTTTAATCAATTAAACAAATCATGATGGTAAGATAGGTTCATTACTCACTGCCTTTATCACCTCTGGATAGACTCGCATGACAAATCAATAGATTAAAAACTGCTTATTGATTTGAAGTATAAGCTAGTTTTCCTTATCCAAATCATATTTACCCATTAAATAGTTTATGTTAAGCACTTTAATCTCTCTTTGCATTTGATTCCAAAAGATCAAATCCCAATTTTTAAAGCTTAGTATTTGTTATAATTCAGACTACCTGTATATTCTGGTGGAAATGCTTCACGGAATAATGTGAAATACTATGGGGTTTCATAAAGGTTATCAGAAAGTGAACAGTATGTATATACAGTGTAATCTTTCTGAGTGAATAGATAGCAAAAGCATTGGGGTAGGGCTTTTCTTGAATTCAGAAAGTGTACACATAGTGTACACATATTGTACTTTTTGTGATAACCTTTATGAATCCCATGTTTTTATCCCCCCAAAAAATTATATATGTATATATATATATATATATATATATATATATATATATATGTGTGTGTGTGTATGTGTGTATACAATTTCTAAATGCTTTAATATATCATTTTTATAATTGGAATTTGTGGTATTTTTTGGTGTCTTTAAATATTTCTTTAACAGCCACTTCATATTGTATTGAAGATTTGTATATGCTGTGAATTGATATTGTTTATTTAACAATATATTTATTTTAATACAGTTTTTATTCTAGTTACCTGAATAATCAGACTTTAGGCATAACACTACTGTCTTAATAACTGAAGCTAGAATATATTTTTCTAAGTCAGAAGATCCTGTCTCACTATCTTTCCAATATTTTATATGATCTCCCAAAGCAATTCTAACTTTATTGAGATGCCATAAGAATGTCAGACAAAGGTTATTAAATTGATTGTATGTATTATTTAGAAGGAACTTAAATAATTTATATGCATAATGTACAGTGTTGTTCGTAAATTAACCATTTTGTTTAAAATAATATGACAGAAATAGAAAAGAATAACTTAATCTACTATTTATTATTGTTTTAATACTTTGTTAAAGTCTTTATTTAATATATCACTACTGTTTCTTTACAACTGTATGCAAGATTAACTCCTAAATATTTAATCACTTTACTATTCATTTAGTTTCCATCAAATACTTCAACTGCTTGTTGATGAATACAGTATTCATTTTATTCTGGTTGAACATTAGATCTGACAACAGTCCAAAATATTTTAATGATAATTTAATATTTATTAGTGAAGAATCAGTAATTCCTATTGCTACAGTTTATCATTAGCAAAGAACTGAATTTTGGAAGTATATTGATCATTAGTTTAAATCTTACTATGTCATTGTTAAAGTTTACATCATTGACTAGAAGCTCAATAGCCAAAGTAGATAATAAAGGAGAAAAGGGACCTTGTTTCATGCCCTGTTTATTGTCTGAGAAACAAAGGATTTTAACTTAACATATGAAAATGAATTCTGATTAAGATGATTAACAAGAAATATAAAATTACTTGGAAATTTGTATATTTGTAGTACTTTAGTTAAATTAGACCAGTTTACTCAATTCAAAGGTCTTAGCTAGATCCAGGCTACTTATAGATAGTTCACTTTTATTGTTATTAGCATAATCCTTTAAAGTAATTATTCTTTTGCTGTTATTCTGTGTTTGCCTATTTAATATAAAGCCAGTTTGGTCTTCCTATATTAATGCAGATAGTATATTTTTTGGTTTGTTTGACAAGGATTGACAAAAACATTTTATAATTAACATTCAGGAATAATACAAGTCTATAAAAATAATATAGAATTGGATATTTATTGGGTTTTAATGAAGGAGAAATTGTTGAAAAATTTTGTGATAGCAGTAATGTTGAATGTGGTTTTAATTTCTTTGAACAGTTTCTATAAAAGACATAAAAATTTTGAGGTAGAAATTTATGCAATTCAGGAATTATGCCATTGTTACATGGAGCTTTACTTTCCTTCAGCCTTTTAAGTTGTTCTTTTATTTCTGTTATAGAAAATTATTTTTCTATTTTTGTTTTATTTTTTTCTAAAATATTTTTGTATTTTTCCCTTTCAAAAATGCATCAATTTTGTTTTAATTTTCTACACTATTACACTGTGCATTAATTTTCTCATAGTGATTTTAAAACAGTCATAGTTCATAGGTTCAAAGTTATGCACTAGACTAATGACCTCCAAGCCTTTATAACAATAGCCATGCAATACAACCCAGTTGTGTCCCTATGTATCATGGGTGTTTACTAGAAAGAAGTATGTTATTTAGAAATTTCTAGATGTTATTTGGATGGGTATGTTAATTTGGGCATTACCCTTTGCCTCTGATTGTCAGAGACATGGGAACCAGACCAAGAATGAATTTTGATTTTCTATCTATTGGTAAAAGTGACACTAAATAGGGTTAGGTATGGACTCTGCTTCATATGGATGAGGAGCTTGTTCCAGAGCATGGTGATCCTCTGATATATATATATATATATATATATATACATGTTTCACCAACATGTCTTTTTTATGTTAAAAGCAAAATTTAAATCCTTGTATCTAGTGGTTTTGATGCTGTTCATTTTGTGGATGTGCAATATGTCCATCAGAACTGGATCCGAGGATGCCTTGTATGCTGGGCATAGATCGCCTCTCAGGGCCCTGTGGGAGACAGAGTATTGAGATAGAATTTCTTTAATGTCTGTATATGTCCTATTACTACCAGAGGAAAATATATTGATGATATGATTATTTCTTGCTATTATTTTGGATCTAAGAGCTAATTATGCAAGCCTTTAGGAATTAGAGAATAGGAATGTTATTTGGCTTTTTCTAAACTAATGAAAACCTTATGCTGTACAATCTTTTGAAACTCTGCATTCATTTTTTTCATTTATGATAATAAGCCTTTTTTCTTTTTTAAATGTTATTTTGCCTCTTTTCTTGCAGTTCCAATTAATATTTATCCTGTTGCTTTCTCTTGTTGTAATACCAAGATGAAACACTACCATACAAATATACTATCATTGAGTCCCATAGGATCACATCACAGACTCCACCATTGTTACTAATGTCTAACAAGTATTGCAGTCTTGTTACAATCCACCCTTTAAACAGTTTTAAGTTTATCATGTAAAATTGCATTATCTTAAACGACACCACTTTTCTTAAAGTAATCATCACTGATTAGCTACATTGTGATCTGATAAAGGGCATGTTATCAGATTTCCTTTCCTATTTCAGAAACCAAATTATTTGAAATATATACTCTCTTAATTCCTGACTCAATTCCAAATCTATAAGAGGAATAGTAGTAAAATAAAAAAATTGATAATAAACAAGCACACGACATATAAACCATCTGTGATATTCTCTTATCAAATATCAAATTGCTAGTGTCACATACACTATGCATCACTCAAGGTCATATCAGTTTAAAACCTACACTGGAATATAAAGAGGATCCAAGCCTCTTTCCGTTTTTCTGCACCTAGACAATTAAAGTTAGTTGTTTAAGAAATACTTTTTTAAAAATTGTCAGAATGGAGAAAAGTACAGAAGTGCTGTGGTGCTGCAACTGTAAATAGGCCTTTAAGATCATTAACTTGTAGGTAGACATCCAGCAAAATGTCTTATATTTTTATGTCCCTCACTCCCTATGACCCTGAGCAAGTCACTTATACCTTCCAATAAACAAGTTCGGTATTTTATTGTGTTTTTATTGATTTGGTGACAGTGGTGGCTGACCTACGTTTTTATTTCCAAGTCACTTATTCTGTCAGTGCTCATAGG
Organism: Protopterus annectens; assembly: GCF_019279795.1. Classification (NCBI taxonomy): domain Eukaryota; kingdom Metazoa; phylum Chordata; order Ceratodontiformes; family Protopteridae; genus Protopterus; species Protopterus annectens. Next base: position 431,929,768 of record NC_056737.1, on the reverse strand, counting down.
TCATCCCTGAAAAGAGTCAATTGTACCAAGGATATACGTCGGACTTGGTGTTTTAGCTGGGTGTTATGATCAATGACTTTGACAGTTCATAGTCTTGTTTGCCTTTGTGGTTGATTTATCTCAGGACAGTCTCTTGACCATGATCTGGTAGTTTGCAGAAAGCAAAGACTGGTTACCCAGACTTAATGCTTTCTGCTTTATATTGGGAATTATCAGTTTTGTGTTGAGGGCCTACAGGAGGCTATGAAGGCCTGTAAGAGGGCCTTTACTGTTTCTGTTGATCTCTTAACCCTAAATCATGTGCGGAATTCACAGAGAATGCCTCTTTTTGGAATAGACTTCCCCAGAGGTTAGGTAGAATAGCTCAAAGATTCTTTTAAGCATAACCATGGATGACTAAATGGGCAGTCATAAGCACACCCTCTTCAGTGTGGCTCCTCAAGTCCTTATAGAAAATGGCTGAAATTAAGTTAGGATCTGGATCGTTGGATAGACTACAAATGGTCTACTGGATCAACACATGGTTTTAATGATCTCCTATTGGCAACTGGTCTGTGTTGTTATTTGATTATAGTCCTTTTAGGTCTCTCTCTGGCATTTTGCACAGTTGACCATCTGATTCATCTGAATCTATTAAAACATTTCAGTCATTACTGTGGCAACAGAAGTGTTATTTTGGATTGATTTGCCTCCCACGTATTCAGGCCAAACTCATAAACTGGTATAAGGGGAGTCAATTCCTCTACTCCTTATTCTCTGACTTGTGATGTAATTCATGTTTTTTTTCAGTTTTTAGTCCACTGTTCTTTGTTGTGCATATGGTCTCACTAGGGGAAGTTATTAAAGTTCCTTTGTTTAAAACTAGATCATGCAGTTGTATCACTCATTTCTTCAAGAATCTATGTCTGTCAGAAACAAACTAGCTTCAGACTTGGAATACATATTCACAAATGGATAGTAATTAATTGGTTTAATCTCAGCACTTCCAGGATGGTTGCCATGGTTATACATGCTAGTGTTCAGAATTCATCTGCTTGAATGTTGTCTCTTAACACAATCTGCAGTGGTGGCAAACTGGAATTTGTGTTGCAGGTGCACATTTTAGGGGTAATTTTAAATTACTAACTCAGTCTTAATGATTTGGTATTTGCTGTTGTCAAGTCTCCTTTTCACCTGAGGAATACTGCCTTTATCAAGTACCTTATTTTCCTGAAGATCTTTCAGTAGTGGCACATACCTTGGTTCTCTGACAAGTCCATTAAATGGTGCCCCTGGATTCAGAGCAACTTGTACAAAACATTGGAACTCAGTCCCTAATGGAATATATTGATATTATCACTTTATACCTGGTCTTTGTAGTCTGTAGTAGCTGCTAGTTCAAGCCATGAATCACCTAGAAGATGCCAGTTCTAGTTTATTTAGCCCTTCATACTTTGGGACCCCTTATTTTAAGGAACTACTGGCCTGTGTCACTCTAACTGTGCCTTATGCACTTTCATTGCAGGGCTATGGGAGGTTCTAAGGGTTCAGTTTGATTCTTCATGTGAGGGTTCTTTCATTTCACAAGGACTGTACCTTGCCTTTTACTGGGGTGGTTGAAGATGTCTCTAATGCTCACTGGTTTTAGATATCTTTAAAGACATTCTTACTCAAGGTCAGTTATGAGGTGGAGGTTCAATGTTCAGCACATTATATTTATGCCTTTTAGATGTTTTATCTTTTATATACTTTGTTTGTTTATATAGTACCATGATTTTACTGTATTGGTTCTCAGGTCTTACGTACTAAATAAATCTGAATTTGAACAAAAGAATAAAAGGTAATAAGTACAATTTGCCAGTTTGTAAATCACCATGGAATTAAGAAGTTTATATGTTCCTTATTCAATACTAGAAATTCATTTTCAGCAAATCAGTCTTTTGTTGAATATTCTTTAAACATCTTTTAGCTTGGAAATATTCTACCTGGGATTACAAATAGCACATGTGCACATCTAAATGTCCTGTCATTTAATCTTGTTGAGATGTCTAGAAAAGCTTTATTGTCTGTCAATGAACCTCACAAATTTGCAGGAAGGTTGCTTTGCCAAACTTGGGCACCAAAAGGTATAACTTAGTTAACTTCAATTTGTGCCACAGAAATGAAATGAACTTACAAATGCTGCAGAATGCAGCTTAGCATGACTCTTTTTATGTCAGTGTTTTAAAATAAAAAAAGAGGAAACTTTTTCCTCTTTTTTATTAAAAAGATAAAAATAAAACTGAAGCAATGCATTAATAAACATAATGTGCACTCACCTAACTAAGGTGAGTGTGAAATTTAGTATGCCGTCCTGTTATTAACATAAACTTAGATCATGCTAACAACATACTGATATGTTAACTTTCTGAATTGGATGGTAGTGTACATAATGCATGGTTTACAATTAATACTTGGAAACTGCATCAGTCAACCAGCATATGGTCAACTTGCAGTTTCCAAGTGGGCAGAATGCTGAAACCCAAATCGATCGACTACACTACACTGAACAGGTAGTGTCAGTCGAGCATTTGGGTTCAACATTGTGCAGAGGATCGCAGTTCAGTGAGGAACAGGGAATTAGCCGATTTTCTCACTGAAGTGCGATCTTGGAGTTGGTATTTTTAATGTGCAGGGACACCCTCTCCCACATGGGGGGGGTGCAGGGGGCATAGCTCCCCTGCAAAACAGTAAAATTAACTTACCGTTGACTGTAAAGTCTAATGGTACATTAATGTTCATAGCAGAAGGTGTATGACATCACCTCCTGCTATACTGAATATATTGAACTATGGTTATCGATGTATTCATTTTTGGATTGGTTTACTTTTTGGCGTGCCGAATTCCACATTTAGAGCCGACATTTTAAATGGTTGACCAATGCGGTTTCGGCATGCTAATAGTAAACCATAATGCACACCACTGTCATAGATTCACTTGGGAGTGCCTTACATTTCTTTGTATATGATATGTTATTTAGTCCTTCCATTACCTCAGCTCTAGTACATTTCTTTAAATGTTTGCAGATACATACATTGTTGCCCTCTCCCAACCATACATCTCAGCTGCTCCTGATTTTCAGGAATGTCCCTGATTTTGACTCAAATTTTAGCTCTGTCCCTCTTAATCCCTCCTAAAATTGGTGACTTTTGGAGAATATGTTGTGAATTATAATTCATAAATAATGACAATAATTAGAGTTATAGACTTATTTTATCTCAGAAACTAAATTATTTCTCATTCTCTTGTTCTGTCAATGTCTCAAGTTAATAGAACTAATATTTTAAAAGTGTTCTTTGTGTATGACTTGTTTTGTCTGATGAATACTTTGTTTTGTGCTAGAGGAAGATGAAATGACTAACACCAAATGACTAGTTTATGACTGATGAGTATTTTTATCTCAAACTGTAAATTTTGCATGTATTTGTATGCATGTGCATGCACGGTCACGAGTGTGTGTCTCCACTGTTAACAGGTGCTGGTTTCAGGTGCCAAGTATCATTATTTCAACCTGTAGAATGTATTTTACTGTCTCTGTACAATTATCTCAAGGGATGTAATTATTAAGAAATAGTTGAATTACAGATATGTTAATTTACTGAATGTTATGGGTATTCATCCCAATCTTATAAGGTGCAGTGATAACAAAATAAGACTCAGTGGAACACATAATGGGTCTATATCAGAACATCGTAGTTTTAAAACTTCCAATGTTCTAATATTGACCCATTTTGAGCGAATGCTAAAAATAGCGAAGCTGCAGAACACCAAATTCTTTCCTAGGGAAAGAATTTGATTGGCCGGTTCTGTAGCTTCACTATTTTCATTGCTGTGGTGGAAATTTACAGGTCGGGTTCAGGTAAGTGTGCGACTGTGTGGTTGTTAGGATTAGAGCACGGGTTAGGTGAGTTAGGGTTAGGTGAGTTAGGGTTAGGGTGCGGGTTAGGTGAATTAGGGTTAGGGGCGGGTTAAGTGAGTTCGGGTTAGGGCGTGGGTTAGGTGAGTGTGCGATAGTGACGGACCTTAGGATTATGGTTTGGGTTAAGGTAAGTGGATAGATAGTAGTGTATGTACAGTTTAATGTAGGGTTAGTTGTAGGATTATAAGTGTATGTGTGTGGATTGATGGTTTTTAGGTGTGCTTGTGTTGTGTGTATGTGTTTTGGAATAGCAAATTTTTCCTCAAGGAAAAAATTCTCTGTTCTGAATGTTCGATATTTTGTGGTTTAAATATTTTAGGTTAGATGAAATAGCATTCGCTATTTTCATCTTTCGATAGCGTGATATAAATGCACACATAATAGGGATACTGAGTGAAGGACAGCATCATCTTGTAACACTAATTACAATGAGATGATGTTTTTAATTCCAGGCTAGTTTCCTGTAATGGGGCCCCATCTGCATCTGAAATCAATGTTAAATGCCTAAACATTGATTTCAGATGCATATGCAGCTCCATTACATGTGGATGGGACAGAATTACAGACACTGGCTTGTATTAACTTGCACTGTGCAACAGAGCTACGTCTCTCTGAATATGGTCTGATGTCTCTATGCTACTGTGCTACAGATGCTACGTGAACTATAATGCCAAACCCCAAACTCTTTTATTTTTTTAAAATAACCAGGTTATAGTGAGATTCTTGTATATGAACCTGGCCTTATAATTACTGAGCCTTCTGCTGCCATACAGAGTGCACCCCCCAACAGCACAACACAGCATCAGAAACATAATGACAGTTTTACAAGCTGTGACATGCAAGCAGCAGCTATGATCAGAACTATGGCAGACCAAAGTGTCTATCAGCTATAAAAGCTGTCAACCAGATAAAAGGACAGTTTTCTTGCAGCCACTATTTGTGTGGTAATGGCAATGAGAAGTGTATTACAGCTTTTAAAGCTGATAAACACACTATAATCTTACATTTTTAAACATCATTTTTAAAATTGTTAGACACATTATGATCTTACATTTTTAAACCAGTAATATAGCTGTGCAGCTAAGACTTTCCCATTTATTATAAAGAACTATGATTGGGGTCCATTTATAATTTTGCTTTGTTAAGCGTTTTCTAAATGCAGTCCAAGAAATTCACCCCTCAAGCTTCACTCTTAAGGTGTATCTCTTGAAATCCATTTGTTCAATGCATTACAAATTGATTATAATCAATAATCTAATTATAATCCTCTGTTAAATAAATTGAGGGTGAAGATTATGCTAGTAGATTTTTGGAAAGACAGCTTAGCTGTACACTCTTCTGAAGTGGTTAACAACTTTGTTATTCACTTTTCATGCTTGTTATTATCAACCCTCATGCTGTAAGATAGGTGTCATCTATCACAGAACTGCACTGAAGAAACCTGACAGTGTTGAATGCTGTAACACCTTATGTGCTGTCTCTATGTACATTCAAAAGGAAAAATAAAGCATGGCAGAATGAAGAGTCTAACACATTTTAAAACTGTTGGCTGATGAGAGATGCATTTCACTTTTAGTTGCTGTCTGCCTGGTAGTGCTAAGTTTGTTACAGCTTTCAAAACTGCAAAAGACTTCATGCTCCTACTCTTTTTTCTTCGTAACTGATAAAACATTAGAGCAATGAAAGCTCCATGTATTTCAAAGAATTGTGATTGGGTTAATATATTACATGTTCATGAAAATGGAAGTCAAGAATCATATCTCAGATTTTGGATTCAAGGTGAATTTCTTGACATCCACTTTTTCAACATGATATAAATTGGTTATGATCAGAGACCCAATCAATAATAGTCTACATTATGAGTGTATTGTCTTATTGTGAATGCATGTAACAAATCTCAGCCTGCCAAATAGTTCCATACCTATCTCATATAGTTATCTGTGCTGTTATATCGTACAGTCCTACATAAAGATCTGATTGCTTTAATAGATCTCAGGTGTACATAAATGTATACTTAAGATATCTGTATTTTATATACTGCTGTATACTAAGGTTGTAGATGAAAAAGGCCCTTTTGTATCTGTCTACCTGCTTAACAAATATAAACATAAGAATTATGTAAGATTATCTGTGCTTATTTAATCTAAAGTTTGTTTTATGTGCCTTTGGCACAGATCATGGTTGAAAAAGCTCCTTTGCAGCAGACATGTGCACACTTAACAAACTGATACAAAAGGTCCCTTTATTCTGGGGAAATAATGCATACATTTAAACAAGATGAATTGTGAGTCATTAATCATTGTATGCCTTATGAAGGCTTCATGCAGTTTGGTAGGCTAAGAAGAAAATAGCAACTCCTCTATCCTCATTACACAATCTAGACTAGTAATTATGTAGACAATCACAGAGGCATATTTACCTCTATGTAGATGCATAAACAAAAGAAAATTGCCTTTGATCACCACACTCCTGAAAAGAGTGGAAAGACTACATTTAATTAAGCACTTTTCAAGCGTCATTGTCTACAGAGCATATTGGCAAAAATACAAGCTTTTCTCTGAATATTTCTTAGAATAATGTGAAGGCAACAGCACAGTGGATTTGCATAGGCATACAATAATCTTGTATGAGAAAAGATGGTCAGTGTTTAGCATGTTTTTCCATTATGCAGACCAGCATATATTTCAAAATATTTTGAGTAGATAAAAAAATATAGATTACCTTGATGCCTAAACTCTCCACCCTTCCCTGGTAAGATTATTATCAGAAGTCCATGCTACTAGACGAGAATGCACAGCAAAGATTTCAAGATATCCAAGATGACCATTTATCATGCCCTAATGGATCTAGCATTTAGAACACTTGCAGGTACATTTAACATAAAGATGATTTTTTTTAAATCATCTTAACATTTTCATTTCTACATACTGTCTCACACTGGAGTCTGACGCTATCTCTATAGCAATAGCCACACTTGCAGTATAGTGCATGTGTGTGTGTGTGTGTGTGTGTGTGTGTGTGTGTGTGTGTGTGTGTGTGTGTGTGTGTGCATATACATATATATATATATATATATATATATATATACATATACATATATATATATATATATATACACACACACACACACACACACACACACACACACACACACACATATGGAAATAAATGGATCAGTATAGTATTTCCTGTTCTACATGTATTTAGTTTTTGAAATGCCTAGTGTCTTTTCCTGGTGATGACAAAGACTAGTTAGGTAGAACTGATTATTTGAACTCTGCCAAGTGGCCTCTTTTCATATTTTCTAGTGGGGATTTTGCCAGTTGTAATAAAATTATCACTGATGATACATGTCTATGGATCAGGTAGACAGCTAACTGTTTTCCCATTTTTTTCTGAGAACTTTATAGGATTGATCATCAAGTTTCTAAGATATTGGCTTTAATAAGGTTGACAAACAATTGTCTGTTATATTTTTGACTCTCAGTATATGCATGAAGACTATTGTTGAATTAAATTAGCTACTGACATCTTATGACTATAAGAGAAAGAATATTCCATACTCTTAGACAATGTTATACAGCTTATCTGTCATGTTATTATGGTACTGATAATTATGCTTAGTGTTATATTTCTAGGCCTGTTGTTATCTTCCAATTAAGGCAAATAAGAGTCATGTAATAAAAAACAATTAAGACTTCAAACATACAAAACTCTTTTTTATGTTTTACTCGTCTCATCTTTAATATAGATTTTGAATTTATATGTTTAACTCATCTCACCTTTAATATAGGTTTTGAATTTACTTTGTTATTAATGTCAGGGTATGTATCTGCTCTTAGAATGTTTATGCATTTATACTCATCTGGCTTCAGCCAAAAATACCAAATCACCCCATTGTCTATTCTCATATATAATTTGTAAAACAATAAATCAAATTTGATATGTAATATCAGTAAACTGTTACTTGACTTTATTAAAATGTATGCAGTTGCATATTCTGGTTTTAATTTACTCGAGGAACAATGCTATAGTATGAAACTTGTGCACTTGTTTTATTTACACTTTAAATAAAGTGACATTTTTGTGTTGTCTTTGAACCACTACTTTTGTTATTGCTTTTTCATGTATTTACTGGCTTGAAATTAACCTGTTTGAGCTACTTATTTGTTCTTCTGTTACCTCAGAGAAATAAGGTCATAGTTATCTGACAAAGTATATCATTACCTCATGCTTATATTCTAAGGGTCAACAAGATGCAAATAAAATGATAGCATTTCACAATTTTAAAAGATGTTTTACATGTAGCTTTAAGAAAGTGGGTGTCTCAAACGACTTTGAAAGTTTTGTTGCTCTAGTAAAAAGATTGGTAAGCTATGAAGCTGTGTGAAGGACTGAATAATCTAGTCCTGTAGTAAAACCTGTGTATAAGAAATAAAAACTAACAGCTGAAGACATTCTTTTTAAATGTAGGGGGAAAGTAAAATAGCTACATTTGCACTAATGATAGCACCATTGTTAAACCTATGAAAACTGCTAACTCTGATAAGCACATTACCAATTATAGTGTGTCCATTGTATGTAATACATTATTTGCTAGTATGGTTGAAAATGCTTTATCTTACTGTGCTACTGCAAAATTAATTAAGTCTAATTAATGTCTTAATGGCAAGGAACTGGAAAGAACACTGAAATAGGGCAGTATGGTTATACTTTCAGGGGGACAGTAAGTAGATTGAAAAGAAACTCTTACTGTGAAACTATTTAAAAGTAGCATACATTCATGGAGATAAGAAATATTATCCTATCACTAAGACAGAAATGTATATGGTGTTTGGGAATGCGTTTCATCGTGTTGTTATCATTCTTAATTTAACACAACAAGGAAATATTTTCCCCACTTTAAAGATTTGTGGAAGCATTGGAAAGAAGTTGTTCAGGAAAACCACCAAATGAAGAAGTCTATGGATGCACCTCTGTCTAACCTAGAAAAGGAGAAAGGAAGCAACAACCAGACACATTCATTAAAGTGTATGAATATAACAAAAGTCAAGATATACTGTTAGAAAGTCCTAAAGGTGCATACATTTGGTGAGGATGACCAAGCACCACATATAAATAGATATGTCAGTGTACACCTATGACTGAGTAGCCTGCAACACTAGAACCATAAAAGGATCTTACATAAAATACTGTAACCTGTTGTGATACAGTAGCTTGCAAAAGCAGAACTTTTAAAAAGGAGAAGCTTGCACACTGAAATACTTCAGTGGGTGGTGGCAAAGCAGCCTGCAAGACAAGAACCAGTAAAAGACAGGGACTTTCAAAATAATGTATTGCAACCTATAAATGTTCTACAGCATACAGCAGAAGAAATGCAACTGCATCCTGAAAATATTACAAAACAGAAAGTAGGAGTATTATTATAGCCTGAAAGTGTTGGAAAGTAAGGAAAAACTAAAGAGAAATAGTCACAGTCTGACAGGGCATATCTTAAGGGAGTGAATTTAGTATGGAAAATATATGATTTGTGCTGAATTCCAAACTTTCTGTCAAACTAAAATAGAAAGCCACAGAAATGGAGAATTCCAAGAATTAGGTGGGTGTTGAAAAGAAGAAATCTAACAATAAGGCACATTTCATCGGGGTAATTAAAGAAGGAGCGACAGTACCTCATCAGGCTTCTAAACCCACATTTCTCAGTACAAGTCAGGAAAAATAAGAGAAGACTCCAGGCAACAATGAAAGGGTAGAGTTCAGTCATCCTGAGACAGAGAAAGAGCTATGTAGAGAACACAAAATATAGAAGGAAAAAGTTTTATGTTAATGAACAAAATATCATTGAACATATCCAAAATTATACTCCTGTTGAGCCAAAATTCAGAATCTTTAAGCAAAAAAAAAAAAAAGAAAGGGGTCCAAATATCAGTTTCATAAAGAAAGAGAACACAAAAAGTTTGATTAAGTCATGAAAATAGTTAACGCTAAAGAATACCGATATACGAGCTGTCTTTTCTAGAAGAGTTAGACTCTGACACCCTGTATGGCTATATTGATAGTTGGGCTGGCAATATCCTCTACCTCGTGATAGGCTAATCTTAAAGAAACTACAGTTGGCTGCCCTTCAGATTAGCAGTTTAAATTTTAAAGAAGTTAGAGTGGGAAGATGACACTATGAGGAGAAACAATGTGAGATATAGGAACTGATCAAAATGTTCCAACTTCCTTCCCCTACTTTGAGTTGCAAAGTGACTTTATACACAAAGTAAGTCAGCCTGCAATAAGAGATCATAGCAGAATTCTAAATATGCTTACTAATTTTGACTAAAGTACAGAAAAGGCAGATAGTCAAAGATAGCCAGGGTCTCATATCCCTCGGAGAGGCAAGTCAGACTCACAATGACATGACAGAGGAATAGAAGAATTATGAATCAAAAATATGTTATAGCCTTTGTTAGGTTGTGGATCAGGCCTGAAAAGTCTAAGTGACAAGAAGTGTAGTACAGCAACTGTAGGCATCTGCAATGTACCTATGATAAAGCAAGACATTTAACATAAACAATGTGGATATATTAGCTGAACAAAGTAGCATCTTCAGGATCAAACAAGAGAGTTCCATTTTTTATTTTTTTATTTTATAGATTTGTATTTGTTAACTGGGTAAGCCCAGTGAGCACAAGTATCCCTTTCAGGGTGATCTGGAAGCACTGTTAGATTAAGTGACTTGCTAATAGTTACACAGTAGGTGGACGGAAGTGGAAGAAATCAAATCCTTCACTGTCTGATTAAAGAAAGCAGCCCATTAGTCCTTCTGATCCTTAATCCACTGTGCTAACTGTCTTACAGTTAAATGTTATGATGTCTGTATCAAAACTAATACAGTTGATTAGCATCAAGGATCACAATTTTTAAGTGAGCAAGTAAAACCCAAAATGATAGTGCAGTGAATATAATAAAAAGTGTGAATAAGGTAGACATCTGGAAGCAAACCTCATTAGACAGAACATACAGTGCTGCTAGTCAAAACTGCCCAGGAAATATTTAAACAAATAGGTATTCAGAAGACAAAAGTAGTTCACGGTATAAAATGCAAAAAGTTTGCGTACAGCATTCTCTGAGGAAGAGGGGATTTGTGGTACTACTAAATAAACCATTTTAGTGCATCATAGATCTTAAAGCTGAATTTGGAAGTTTTTATTTTTTTTATTTTTTTTCCAAACACCTTTATTGAATTACCACTTGTGACAAAGGCAAATTTACATTCATATAAAAGTTTGTTTGTTTGTGTCTTTCGGCTTTTCCCGGTTAGGTCATATAACCTACACAATATTATATAAATTATTAAATTCCTGCCTTTTTTTTAAACAAGACACCATCATTTATTACGTAGACAATATTACATTTATATAAATGAAAACAAACCACACCAACCCAATCCTAGCTGCAAGCATTTTACATCCCAAACCATGCAGACACACTTCCAGTTGCAAACATTATGCATCTCTTATAATCCTCCCAGTCTTTCTCACTCAAACATTACATAGCTCATTTAAGTCCTGCTGCTTTTTATAACTCATTCCTCCCTTGTATGTATTGTTCCCACAATTCCCATTTTTTTCCTATGTAGTATGCTCCTACCCATTTCTAAATGTCTCAATTCCAGTTGTTTTATCTCTGTTGCTATATTCACTTCTTCCAGTATAGTTGATTTATATTTTGATTTCCATTTTCTAGTAATTGCTTTTTTTGGCCACTATTATTAGACACAGCAAGGCCTTACCATGTCTAGGCAGTTCTGATTCTGTATCATAACTCAGAAGAATCATCTCCCTTGTCAGACCAATCTGCCCACCCAGCATCTCTGAAAGTGCATTCCTCAAGGAATCTTTAAAGTCCACCAACTCATCACAGTCCCAGAAAATATGTTCTCAATTATCTCTTTCTTCCCTTTCACACCTCCAACATTTGTTGTCCGCCTAAGGAAAAATTCTCTGGAGTCTACCTGGGGTATAAAAATATCTATGTAAACATTTCCAGACAAAAATCCTAAATCTTCTAGATTTTGTTGCATATTTGGGAGACATACATATATACTCCCATTGTTTCTTTGTGAATTGCTTATCCAATCTCTCTTCCCAATCCTTTCTAACCTCCTCTGATTTTTATAGTTATCATGCAATATTTTATATGTTCTACTAAGCTTCTGTTCTAGATTCTATTAAAAACTCTACCAGTGCTGGTCTTTCAGTTACAACCCCCTATTTCTTTCACTTTGCATATCCTCTGGTATCAATCCTGGATAGAGAAGGCAATCTCTAACCTGCAGTCCAAATAAATTATTGGCGTCTTCCCATTCTATCATCTTTCCCTCTTTAGTTACTTGCTCCCAGTACCATAGTTCCTTTTGCCAGTTTTCTACAATAAATTCCAGCCCCCTCTTGCCTATTGTCTGTAACCCTAATTGTAGTCATCCCTACTGGCAGAATCGCCTTTCCCCATTCATGTGTTGGTTTAGTTCTTAGAATATTTTCTGCTACTTTATGAATATAATATTCTGTATGATTATTGTTATTCTCCTTAAAGGTCTGAACCCAAATCCCAGCATCTCCTTGTTTCTTGAGCTTCCCCCCATGTTTCATCATCATCCCTTTCCACTTTGAACTATAGTTTTCTGTTTGTGCTATGTATAGGATTCTTAACTGTGTAGCTCTGAAATACCCCTTCAAGTTGGGTAATCCCAATCTGCCCTGTTCTGCTGGAAGAATCAACATATCCCACTTGACTCTTGCTGTCTTCCTCTCCCAGATAAATTCCTTTAGCTCTTTATTAATTTCTACCCACAACTTCTCCTCTGGTTGACAAAAATATGCCTGACCTGTGTATAAGACCAAAGGGACTAAAAACATTTTAACTGCTTGTATCTTACTATCCATATCCATATAACAAAGCTTCCATTTTCTCAGTTTTTGTATAATTGTTTGTTTAGTCTCTTCCCACATACCTTAGCTGCCACACTAGAATAATTTTTAATCCATACTGTTTTAGCTTCATTAATTATGTATCCTGAAATGATCTGAAATTGTCTCAAAATGTTCCACAACACTGTAATGTCTTTTTCTGGTTTTGTCAGGTATAAAATAATATCTGCAAATAAAGACAGTTTTTTTTGACTACCATACCAATTACATCCTTGAATTTCTGAGACCCTTATTTTCTTTGCCAATGGTTTTAAATATAATGCAAATAATAAATGGGGAAAGAGGATACTCCTGCCAGGTTTCTCTGCTCAAGCAGAAATTATCAGAGACGACCCCACCCACTTCAATTTTCACCTCCATCTCTCATATATCCTCCTAATCAACCTTATCATTTTTCCAGGAAATGCAAATACTTCCATTCCCTGCTCATAATATCCCAGCTTAATCTGTCAAATGCTTTCTCAGCATCAACACCCACCAACAACAATGATATTCTCTGACATTCTGCTTCCCTCTGGATCATCAAAGTTCTGTTAAAATTGTCAAATGTTTGCCTCCCCTCCACAAAACCACACTGATCCATATCTATCAGTTTTGGCATAAATTTTGCCATTCTTTTAGCCATTATAGACACAAACAAATTATTATGATTTAGTATTGAAATGGGCCTGTATGAAGCTGGATCTGATGGAACTTTACCCTCTTTAGGTATTGCAGTGGGTCTATATTATAACATCAAAGTCTTACAACTTTGAATGTTATAATATTGAACCCATTAGATCGAAACACCAGAAAACCGAACAGTCAGAATAGCAAATTTTTTCTCAGGGAAAAAATTTGCGGTTCTGACAAACATACACACAACACAAGCACACCAAAATAAATAATCCACATACGTACACTTCACAAAACCCTACACTAAAGCATACATACACCACTAGCTATCCACTTACCTTAACCCAACCCTAACCCTAAGGTCCCTAACTATCGCACAGTCACCTTACCCGCTCCCTAACCCTAAAATCCCTATCACACACTCACCTTACCCACTCCCTAATCCTAAGGTCCCTATCGCACACTCATCTTATCTGCTCCCTAACCCTAAAGTCCCTATCGCACACTCACCTTACCCACTCCCTAACCCTAAGGTCCCTATGGCACACTCACCTTCGTTCGCACACTTACCTTAACCCAGTCCATAACCTTCACTCCACAGTTGAGGAAATAGTGAAGCTGCAGAAACGGCCCTGTTCTGCAGCTTCACTATTTCCAGCATTTGCTGACTAGGGTTCGATATTATAACATTCGAAGTTGTAAGACTTCGATGTTATAATATAGACCCATTACAGCTACCACTGTTTTCTTCCAGGACAGTGGTACTTCTCCTCCTCTTAAGATATTGTTAAACAAAACCTTCCAGAACTTTATCAGTTTTTTTTTTCTCCTAGCTTAACTTCCACAGAAATACCATCTATTCCAGGGGACTTTCCTGTAGATTGATTATACATCACAATTTTTATCTCATCTCCTCCTATCCTAACCGTTAGTAAATGAGTCTCATCTACCTCTAACCTTGGCATATTTAATTCTTCCGTGAACATTCTCATTTGTATCTTTTCTTGATTTTCATATTTCTTTGCTTTATAGAGACTCTCACAGAATTTCTGAAATATTTCTAATGCCTCTGCAGGATCTCTTTATACCTTCCTTGCTATAGGCTCCCTAAGTTTGGTGACAGCCCTTTCTACTTTCTGTTTCCTGAATCACTATGCTAAAAGTTTGGAAGCTTTGATTTTGGTT